>NW_012101530.1:286841-291151 GCF_000951045.1 Mandrillus leucophaeus | reverse complement strand
GCGATCTCGGCTCACTGCAACCTCCGCCTCCTGGGTTCAAACGATTCTCCTGCCTCAGCCTCCCGAGTAGCTGGGATTACAGGCTCCTGCCTGTAAACCCAGCTAATTTTTGTATTTTTAGTAGAGATGGGGTTTCACCATGTTGGTCAGGCTGGTCTCGATCTCCTGACCTCATGATCCGCCCGCCTTGGCCTCTCAAAGTGCTGTGATTACAGGCATTGGCCACCGCGCCTGGCCTCCATCAGATATTTTGCAATGGAAATATTAGTTTCCATCTCCTTCCTTCTTATAATCTCAAGATGTTAGATTAGGATTGGAATCTGTTGTGGGATACTATATAGACTTGGAACCAGAATAGATAACTTGGACTAAAATGCCCACAACTTCTCTCAGACTAATACATTTCCTCTTTGTTGTTTTAATTTTTTTCAAATATGTAAATAATAAATGAATACTTAATTGAATTTTAAAATTCATGCAATAAAAGATGAGCAAAAGTCTTCCCTTAGCATTCCACCTCCCAATTACTATCCCATTCGCAAAGGAAATCAGTATCTGTGCCATCACTGTCACCAAGTTTGTCATTAAAAATCAGGAGCTAAATCTTGTTATCCTCAAACGTAATATTTTGACATATAATGATAACATACATAATCCTTTCCATATACAGAATACTTAAGTAAAGTCACAACCAGCAAAATAAAAAAGATGTAGAGATCACTTATATCATTTTATTAATAAGATAGTATATACTTACTTTTAAATACATTAAGACTGCTGGATTAATGAACTGATGATCCAGGCTAGGAAAGAAGGTTAAGAACAACAGCTCTTCAGCATCTATAAGTAGATTAAATTATCAGCACAAACCATGTATTGATTTCTGGAATTTGTTTTATTAAGAAACTAAATTTGAAAACAAGCTGTATTCATGCAAAGGACAGTAGAAGATTAAAAGTAAACAATCTAAACAGTCACTATCTGGATGTAAATACCAACTCACTCTTTTCTTTTTCCACACTGATTTTCCCACAGGAAGGAACAGATTAAAGGGTGGATTACTTCAAGCACTATAAAGGTCTCTAGACTGACCCCACTCTTAGAGGGAGCTCTTTCAGAGGAATAATGCTATAAAGAACAGTGAAAGCCCAAAAAACCCCACAGCTGAGCCCTTCAGAGGGCCCCATTCAGAGTCCCCATTGACTGCCCTGGCCTCTCTGAGGGGATTCAATATAATTCACTGCCCACCAGAATACTGAATTCACAACAGAGGGAGAAAAAAAAGGGATGGTGCTGCTTTGCATCTGTTTAAATCTTCACAGAAATGTTAAGGGGGTTAATCTTCTACAAGTCCAGTCATGTGCTTTCACAAAGGGCCAGGAAAGGAGTCGCAAAGCCCGCCATGACTCAACGGAAAGCTCTTTGTGTCTTCCTTTCTACACCACTTCTGACAAAGAAGCTGTCTTAAGTTCATGGGCCTCTGTCTCTTGCATGAATTCTGAAGTCAGTGAAGCAACAATGATGTCATTGCTTCTGGAGACCACTGTTGCCGGAGATAATGAAGATCTTTTCACCCACGACATCGCCATTTCTGCAGCATACATTTCTTACCCTTTTAAATACAAAAGTATTCTACCCATTGCGGGGGGGGGGGGGTGATGTATGTTTATTTTTTGCTTATTCAAAAGAAGTCATACTGAAACATGTTTCCCTCTCACCAAAACATCTTCTAAAACTGAACTAGTAAATAATACTACACTAAAATAGTTGATTCATATACTTGAAAGGAAACCAAAAGTTATACTTTTGAAATTAGATATATTATTCAATTAATATTCTGATACTAAATGTCTAGTAGTTTGGTAGGCAACATATGGTATGACATGAATAAAATCCATTTCTCACCCTTTTAGTCTCCAACATATATGCACATTTGGCTTTTTTTTTTTTTTTTGAGATGGAGTTTCACTCTTGTTGCCCAGGCTGAGTGCAGTGGCACGATCTTGGCTCACTGCAACCTCCGACTCCTGGGTTCAAGCTATTCTCCTGCCTCAGCCTCCAGAGTAGCTGGGATTACAGGCATGTGCCACTACACCTGGCTACTTTTTGTATTTTTAGTAGAGATTGTGTTTCACCATGTTGATCAGGCTGGTCTCAAACTCCTGACCTCAGGTGATCCATCCGCCTTGGCCTCCCAAAGTGCTGAGATTACAGGTGGGAGCCACCGTGCCCAGCTGCACATATGGCAAAAGCAAATTAGATTATCTAAAGAATATCAAATAGTTTAAAGACAGTTATTTCCACAAATTAAAAAAATGACAGACTCCTTTGAAAACAACTCAAATAAGGACATATTCAACTCATATATCCATATATGCAGTCTAGCATGTATAAGGACAAAAAAAAAAAAAAAAAGGCAAGGCTAAAAAAGTAAGTGTTTAGGCAATTCAAAGTTCAGTAGAACCAAAATAATGAGTGTATACTGGCGAGTGGCATCATTTATGAATAATGAGATAAAACAGATAAACTATGGAAGTACCAGGCAATAGAGGACAAATATAAAAAATTTATATTTTATCCAATAGGGAATTGGGAGCCACTAAAAAATTTTAGATTAAAAAATGACATAAAGTATTTCAGTTTACAACAATGACTAAATCTTCGATCAAAAGCAACAATCTCCAAAGCAGAGATTGTAAACGTATACAAAAACATTTACTGGAATATGGAGAAAAAGAATTTCTATAGTTCTCTTTATTACAGTCTTCATAATTTATAGCTTCATGAAAGTTCTATAATACATAGGATGCACGTTCCATAATGCATAAATGATAGTAGTATATTTGTGTGTGTGTGTGTGTGTGTGTGTGTGCATATCCACCGCATGTGCTGTGGATACACAGTCCACAACATTTGGTAACCTTCTATCTCAAAATGGAATAGAGGGAGATAGGTTTAGAAGCAGGAAAACAGTTCAGGATGCTGCTGCAGTATTTGAAACAAAAATTATTAGGCTCTGAACAAAAGTGGAAATAACAGAGCCTGGGTGGTTTCTTGAGAGCTATCTGGATGTAAAATTTGTGGGTACTGCCTACCAACTGGATAAGGGATGTGAAAATCATGGAGTTAACTGGGTGGATGTTGGTGTCATTTACTAAAACTGGAATATAAGAGGAAAGGATAAAGAGGGAGTAGTCCAGGAATTGGTGGAGGGTTAGAAACAAGCTCAATGTTAGCCAAGCTGAGTCACAGATCTCTGTGGAGGACCTTAACGAGAGGAAAGGTAAGGAAAAAGCAAATGTATCAGCACAGTTTTCTCATGAAAGATTTTGTTATTTATTTTGCAAGTAAATCAGATAGGAGGAGCTAAAAAACATTTCAATGAATTAAGAATTAAAAACGTATGAAGTAACATAATAATACGGTATACGACAAAGTATGAAAATCAACATAACTTATAAGAACTATAAAATATCAGGAAAAAAAAACTTTCAGAGAAAAAAAGAAATGATGATACCCACACTGGATAGTGAACACCAAGTGGAGGTGACAAGAAGACATTGCAGATGCAGAAGAGAGTATGACTAAATTTACAGAAAGAACAAGCAGGGGAGACGATGAGGGAGCCTAGTTAACTGCATCCCACACTACATCAGAGCAGGCATCATATGTTCTCTTTTCCTTCCATAAAGATGGACACATTACATTACTTTTAAAGCACATTATGTTGGGGTATTTACAACTATGATTTAATGACTTAGGAAACAAATTTTAAATATTATGCTTTCTGGATTTATAAAAGTACTAAGTAATATATATAAAACAAAGAACCCTTATTTCTGCTCCATTCCTGAATCTTATACTCAGAGATTGGGTAGGAGTCAGGGGATAGCCTAAGGAATGCTGTTGCGCTTTTATTTTAAAATTTCTAAAATTAAAAATGAAATGGTCATAATGATCATGAACAGCCTCAAGTCAAAGCAGCCCCATAAAAATTTCTGCCCTGATTCTTAAAATGGGCTCAGCCAAACCCACTCCTTCCTTTTCACACTGGAGTTGACACATCTCATGCCCTCAGCACCTCTCACCTGGATTAGTACTTCAGGAAAAAACACCCCAAGCTATTTTCCCTGCCTCCACTCTCTCACTCCTCTCTATACTCCACAAGTGTATTCTGTATTCCGCATGAATGGAAGACAGATTTTCTAAAATACATATTATAGTACATAACTTCTGTGAGTATATTTTTTTAAACTTGTAAAATAAGGTTCTTCATAATCTGGCATTAACCGTTCTAACCTGAGACAAAT
>NW_012101530.1:249913-285726 GCF_000951045.1 Mandrillus leucophaeus | reverse complement strand
AAAAAAAAAAAAAAAAAAAAATTATCTGTGCATGGTAATGTGCACTTGTAAACCCAGCTACTCGGGAGGCTGAGACAGGAGAATCGCTTGAACCAGGGAGGCGGAGGTTGCAGTGAGTCGAGATCATGCCACTGCACTCCAGCCTGGGCAACACAGCAAGACTCCGTCTCAAAGTAAATAAACAAATAAATAAATATCTGCAAAGGATGAAAGGGGCCAAATTCCAACCACATATTTATGAAGACAGAGGACACTTATATCATCTTGGAGAGTCATACATATCTCTATGAAAGTTCACAAGATGAAAACAAAAGAGAAAGAAACGTGTGATACCAGTGACGAAGTAAGCAAGTTCTACATCCTAATTCTGGAGGACCCCACAAACTACCTCTTCTGTGCTGTGCATCTCACTCCTGAGTCCCATTCAAATCCCACTCTCCAACAGTAAAAAGAATACAGTCCGGGAACTTCATTACCCAGTCTGGGTTTGATAATCGGACATCTAAGGTGGTAAGTGCAATTTCAGATTACCTTCCTTGTAATTTTCATCTACAAATTACAGAGAATCTTTGACAGTATGGGCCTTCTTCTATGTCACACTAACTGTTCTACTTCATTTTTCACCTTCCCAAAAAATTTTGGTTGAGAGCTTTTTTGTTCAGTTTTAAAAGTACTTCCAAAGCTTTCACTTTATTATCTAATTAAAAATGTGGAGAAACTGTGTAAGTTATTTTTCTGGCCAGGCATGAGCCATCAGAATCTGAGCACTTTGTGAGGCCTTGGTGGGAGGATTGCTTGAGACCAGGAGTTTCAGACCAGCCTGGGCAACATAGTGAGACCTCATCTCTACGAAAGAATAAAATAAATTAGCTGAATGTGGTGGTGCACAGCTGTAGACCCAGTTACTGGGGAGGCTAAGGTGAGAGGATTGCTTAAACCCAGGAGTTTGAGGTTGCAGTGAGCTATGACCATGCCACTGCACTCCAGTCTGGGCAATAGAACAAGACTCTTCTCTGAAAAAAAAAAATTATTTTTCTTAGCAAGGTTCTTAACATTTCTGAGTATCAGAATCACTCATCATTCATTTGTTCCATCAATATTTATTGAAGACCTACCCTGTGCTAGGCTAGACCCTGAGTAAGCAATGTTGAACAAAAAGGAAAAATTGGGGTAATCCCACCTATTTTATATAATTCTTGGGAGACTCAAATGAAATAAGTTTTTGGGAGGAACTTAGAAAACTGTCAAGAAGATACACACCCACCCACACACACACACACACGTATATATATATACCATGGTGCAAAATCTAGACCCACACTCTCCAATACAAGGGCCATTAGTCATATGCAACTATATAAATTTGAATGAATTAAAATTAAATAAAAATAAAAGTTCAGTTTCTCAGTTACACTAGTCACATCTCAATAGCTACATATGACCAGTGGCTACCATACTGGACAGAATTAATTTAGAACATTTCCATCATCACATAAAATCCTATTGGACAGCAGTTTCCTAAAAGCTGGGAGTAGAAACATGAAACAGAGTATCTGAATGATGCCAGGGTTGAGCAGTAAGTGATACTATGATGAAAATATGCTACAGGCCAGGCGCGGTGGGTCACACCTGTAATACCAGCACTTTGGGAGGCTGAGGTGGGTGGATCACCTGAGGTCTGGAGTTCAAGACCAGCCTGGCCAACATGGCGAAACTCCATCTCTACTAAAAATACAAAAATTAGCTGGGCGTGGTGGTAGGCTCCTGTAATCCCAGCTACTCGGGAGGCTGAGGCAGAAGAATCGCTTGAACCTGGGAGGCGGAGGTTGCAGTGAGCTGAGATCACGCCACTGCACTCCAGCCTGGGCGACAGAGAGATACTCCTCCTCAAAAAAATAAAAATAAGAAAATATGCTAAAAACCACATGCTCAAAGACAGTGGCTGATAATTCTTTGTAAGATTATAAAACCATCACAAAGGAAAGATGTAGTCGTGATTTCAAAAAAAAATGGCAGAGCTAACTTATTGACGGCTTAGTAAGTATGAGAAACTAAAGCTAATTGCTTTAAGTCAGTATTATATATAATCCAAAGAACAATGCTTGGAGTAAGCATTATTATTTTCTCTGCCTTGTAGATGAGAAATCTTAAGCACTGATAGGTTAAGTAATTTGACCAAGGTTACAAAACTATTTGATGGGTAAGCCCTTGGAATAAACCCTACTAAAAGAAAATAAATATGTATGTAACAATAATATCTAAGACACTGAATCGATCTGGTTGAATTAGTTATTATGAAAACAGCATCAAGGTAATATCATATCACTATGTGCCTTTTTTACTTTCAGTGATTAAGAATTATTGATAATAATATTTTCCCCATACTATCACCACTAGTTAGTTCTCTAAACTTTGTCTTCTTTCCTCAGGAATGGCCTCCTTTCTCCCAGTCATTGTATCTTGAATGAAAACCCAAGCATCTTTGAATATTCACATGAAGTCCCTAAAACACTTGAGCCTTCACTGATATCTCTAAAGTCATACAACGTATTTTCTAGATCATTCACTATAATGCTAATTGCACAATGATTTGGTTTAAATACTAATCTTTACTGATGTATGCTATACTATTTGATGAAAGAGCATATATTGAGCATCTGATAAATAAATGATAATAATAACTACCTTGCATCAAGAATACCCTCAGTGTTCATCTAAAATTTATCATTTGCAATTTAATATCGTCTTCACGGTTTTTGAAGGCATAAAATATAAACACCCAGTCTATCTCTAATAAAGGCTTTAGTTTTCTCACGAAGTAGCTGAAACATGTTAGCTCTTTTTTCCTTTCTGTAATATAGGAAATAATAAAGATTAGTAAACAGATATATGTTAGATAGTCTTCTATCAAAAAAGTCCATGCTTAGATTTATTATTTCTTTAGCGTTTTAAAGACCCAGACTGAAGATCTAATCTCAAAATGAGCTGAAGAGATCAGATTCAAATGTCTGAATCTGTTTTTACAGAATAACCTTGGCAAAGTTTACTCTAAGAAATGTAACACAGTCGGACTGTCTTCCTTTGGCTACAAAACATCTTTCATAAGAATGTCCATTAAGGTCTGGGAGGTGGTGTGAGGGGAGTGTCCAAAGGGGTTGAACAGAAAATGTGCGGGATCCCATCTCAATGCAAAGTGTTCTTACATTAATCAAAATATATTTTCAGAAATAGTTGCTTATATCTAGGGCTTATATTTTAGTCCCCATACCTGGAAATATGGGGGGTATTCCCAAAGGACTAAACACTGAGTACTTATGGTTTCCCATCCTCATTAGTTTATTAGTTTCTCTGCTGTATAACACAGTCAAACTGTTCTTTAAGCTTAAGTCACTGGAACTGGGTACCTAAAGTAAGAAACTGCCATCATGTTTGATCTTAATTTTTCCTTTGTTTTTGCCAAGAATTGAAGAAGACTAAAACAGATGATCTCTCTATTTGTACTGAGGGAGGCCTGGACATGGTACCTCTGCCACTTTTCTATCTCTGGATAAAAAGTTAGAAAAATCTGCAAAAGTAAGTACATGGCTTCACGGTGACCACATTAATACTATCTACTCTCTGATGTGCACAGATAACCCTAAGCAGTTTTAACAGTATCAAAAATAAAATATAATGCTTCTATATTCATGAAGAAAATTTGATTCCTTTTTACTCACACAAAAATTCTGTGGAATTTGGGATAAAACTCAATATCTGCAGATATTAGATAGAAAAAAATAAGAGTCAAGTAGTATTAAGGTCCCAAATTTGGGTATACAGACATCAGAGAACTGAAAATTGCAAGGTTCTCCTAGTTACTCACGATGTCAAAGTCGTATTTGTGATGTTATAAGTGAAAAATCATATGGTGAAGTGTGCTTGAGCCATACAGAAAAATTTATTTTTTCTAACATTAACTTTATTCTTAACACTATTTTTTGCTATTTTGCATTTGACATTTTATCATTCCTCATCCCAACTTAGAGATTTAAAAAATTAAAAAAATAAAAAGCTCCTAACAAGAGTCCTTTCAACAACCCTTGAACACATACGGTTTCTGCAACTGTAACAATTTGAAGCTACAACAACGTGGACCACATCAATATTAGAATTTGTACAATGGAGATAATTTTGGAAAACATTCCTCCATGACTTTGTGTGTAGATAACCTACTTAATAATCAGTCCTAAGAAATGGCTTGGAGGCTTTGAGTCAATGGAGAGAAAAGGGAAGGGATGGAGAATATTACGTAGTAGAAATATTGCATCAAAAATAAAAAAGAAACAAATAAACAGAAAGACATCCCATGTTCATGCATTGGAAAACTTATTGTTAAAACTTCCATACCGCTTAAAATACCCAATGTGCTCTACAGAGTCTATGCAATCCCTATTAAGATTCCAGTGGCATTTTTTATGGACATAGAAAAAATCATTATAAAATTCCTATGAAACCACAAAGGACCCTTGGTAGCCAAAATAATCTTTACAACAAAGAACAAAGCTGGAAGCATCATACTGTGGGACTTCAAAATCTATATCCAAGCAACCATGACCAAATCAATATAGTATTGGCATAAAAACAGACAGACTAATGGAACAGAATAGACAGTCCAGAAATAAACTCATGCGTATATGGTCAAATGGTCCTCCACAGAAACACACAGTGGGAAAAGGAGAGTCTCCTCAATGAATGGTATTGGGAAAAGTGAATATCCACATGCAAAAGAATGTAATTGAACCCTCATCTTACACTATACACAAAAATCAACCCCAGATGGACTGAAGACTTAAATGTAAGAACTGAAACTATAAAACTCCCAGAAGAAAGCAAAAAATCTTCATGATATTGCTCTTCACAATGATTTCTTAGTTATGACGCCAAAAGCACAGGCAACAAAAGCAAAAATAGACAAGTAGGACTATATCAAACTGAAAAGCTTCTACACAGCGAAGGGAAAAATTAACAGGGTGAAAAGGCAACCTATAGAATGGGAGAAAATATTTGCAAACCATGTATCTGATATGAGAATAATATCCAAAAAATCTAAGGAACAAAACAAGCAAACAAAAAACACATGCACAACACACACACACACACACACACACACACACACACACACACATATACACAAAATAACTTGATTAAAGAATGGATGAAGGACTTGAATAGACAATTCTTCAATGTAAGACAGACCAATAGACATATGAGAAGATACTCAGCATCACTGATCAGGGAAATAACAATCAAAACAGAAGTGAGACATTACGTAACACCTATTAGAATGCCTTTGGTAAGAAAGATAAGTATTGAGGAGATGTAGAGAAAAGGGAACACTTGCACTGTTGGTGGGAATGTAAACAGTGCAGTTCCTAGAGAAAATAAAGTATGTTGAGGCTCCTCAGGATATTAAAAAATAGAACTACCATATGATCCAGAAATCTCACTTCAGGGCATATATCCAAAAGAACTGAAATCAGGACCTTGAAGAAATATTTGCACCCTGGTGTTGACTTCAGCATTGTTCACAATATCCAAGATGTGGAAACAACCTAAATGTTCATTGATAGATGAATAAAGAAAATGTGGTATACACATACATGGAATATTATTCATCTTTTTAAAAAAAGGATAGATCTCATGTTAAGCATTCTTAACACAATATAAAAAAATATAAAGAGACTCAATATTCAGCTACTGGATTCAAGTACCATTTATAAAAAACAGATTTGTAGGCTAGGTTGTGTTAAGAGAGAAAGGATTTTCTGAATGCTTAGCTTTCACACAGTACATTAATGGTAGGCCTGGAGACCATATCACAAACTTTTTAAAATTTGTTTTTGTTTTGTTTTCCTCTTGTGAAGAGAAACTCCTGTTTATCATAAGTCTTACTCATTAGTCTGGATTAGTGAAGAAAAAGCATATAATTAGAGGAAGGAAAATACAAGGTTAGCCCTTTTGGTCTTAGGCTGCCTCTGGATGAGGGAAATAAACAGAACTAGGAAGACAGTGGTTGTAATTTCTTCCCAGTTTCCTTCAAAACCAAGTCTCAGATGGGGACAGATAGGATTAAGCATTAAAGGATTAAAATACAGGATTTTTACATACAGATTCAAGGGCTAGGGAGAGGTTCTTTAATTTGGATTAAAGAGACTAAAATATACAAATCATCAAGGAACTGTAAGAGCCAAAGCCTTTTCTCCCGCTCTGTTTTGGAGATTCTGGAAAACACTTTATGGGCAGCTAGGACGTCACTCTGTTCACAACCTAAGAAGCTGTCACTTCCCACAATTCTTACGCAACAAGAATAGCAATATCTGAGTCTCCTGGGGAGCCTATGAGAGACAGCTGCTGAATCAGTATTGATGTGGTCCCACACCAGAAGCTGTGAGTTAGTGGATCATATAGGCTGGACAAATAGCAGTCCCAGCCAGAACTCAGGGTGATTTGCTGTACTAATGATAATGAGAGGAGACTCTAGTCAAGCTGGCAGTAAATACCAACAGGCTAGCAGATACCATGCAGAAAAGATAGCCAGCCCAGCAGTGCCTACTTGACCAGCCAAAGGAGCCCATACTATGGTGAATATAGTTTTTTTTATTCAGAAATTTTAATAGACATATGATGCATTCAACATTATAAGACAGCTAAGCTACTTTTTCCTGTTTTTCTTCCTTTGTTTTATCCTTGAACATTTATAAAGAATTAATATGTACCACAATGAAATCCTTTTATTAATAAAACGACTGTTCATTTTGTAGTCCCAACTACTTATAGTAAATTCTTGGTTTCCCATTTACTTAATTCCTATTTGAAATATAAAACTTGAAATTAATTCAAATTACCTGAGTTAGTTGCTTTAGTGTAGCCGTCATTAGGTAATGAAAGAAAGAAATGGGAATGAATGATGTTTTTATGTACACTGCAAGTGGGCTGGGCAATATTCAGGTCCTGAGTCTCAATATAACGGGGGCCACATAATCAGGAAATATGACAAATCCAAAGAAGGTAGGGTTTTTATTCCACAATAAGAATCCAGGTGATTGTTGTAATAATTTTGTCCAATTTCTATGTTTCAAACTGCAAATCAATAAAAATAGTCTCAATATCTTTCAGAGATGCCCATTAATAATATGTGTAAGTCTGAGCTGGCAGCATTTTAGAACACTGCTTCCACATATTTAAGAGGAAGGGTGCTGGCGAGTGACGAAATGATACCCTGAAGAACTTAGATGACAGCAAACTTAGGTGAACCACACAAACGTTTCTACTGATTTTTTAAATGTTGGGTCATCAAACAGAAAGGGATATTGAAGGAGACAAAAACAACATATCCCAGTCTGATTAACTTAATACCTTCTTTAAACATATTAGAAAGGTCCATTTACTGTACATAGCAGTGATGTCCACTAGGGCTTCCCATGAGACCCAGAAGCAAGCCAAGGCCAGGCATATGAAATGAGGAAAGACAATGTATGTCTGCATACATTCCCATACTGGCTTTCCCTATATGTCACCCAAAAGTTAGGAATGAAGAAATTTAAAAAATGGTTCTAATACCCTAATTTCCATTAGTACAAGACTCTTTAGGGTCATTGTATTAGTGTAAGTATCATAGAACAGGACATAAAGAAAATTTGGTTTTATTATTTGTTTCACCTTTTCGTGAGACAAGGACCTTTGGGCTTAGACATGGCTTTTATCCCCGTAACACGTGGAATAAAACCTGACAAAACTTGAAAACATAGAAACAAAATCTGCCAAAGTGTGGATACAAAAGACTGAACTTAGGGAGCAAAATGTATTAGTACCCCCGAGACTTGACAATAAAAGAATATATAGCAATTTGTAAAGCACACTAGAGAGAACCAAGGCCTTCCACAGGAAATGAGTGATAAAGACAGCCCTATAAGAAAAAATGGACACAAAGACTTAAGATATTTGATATTATCAGTCAGAGCTCTCAAATAAAAAATATCTCCGGTCAAAAGCACTGAACAAGTTCGGGGGGAATATAAGCGGTTACAGTAGTTCTGAGAGATGAAAAAAATTATTTTCAACAAATACTTCAATCAGACTTGTAAAACATTTTTTTCAGATACTTAGTAAGGTGCTGAAAGTGACAGGAATGAGCTGTATATTTGGTTGTTTACAATAATCTCTATACAGTCTTACTGAGGAAAATAGCTCCAATCATTCCTAAAACAAATACTTCCAGCATATAGTCCCACATTCAAGAACTTCCACTGAGAATTTTTAAATTTAGATATTTAGACCAGACAGGTAACAGCTGAAAATTAGAGCAAAATTTCTAGTATCCAGAAAGAACAAAAGCAAGTATTCAGCTTCTGTTACAAAATTATGCATTAAAAGAGCATTTGTTTTAGCCTATGTGTAGTTCCCACATTTAAATTGACAGTAAATTCATGTAAACTCAAACAATTTTCAAATAAAAATACTATTTCAGAGCTACATTTATTTTTCCCATGTTTTCTTTTTCTTTAACAGACACCATCAACTTTTACCCCATATATCCGGAAGATGTCCGGTAGGAAATCTCATATGAAAAAGATCCTCTAGACCGGGCGCGGTGGCTCACGCCTGTAATCCCAGCACTTTGGGAGGCCGAGGCGGGCGGATCACAAGGTCGGGAGATCGAGACCACGGTGAAACTCCAACTCTACTAAAACTACAAAAAATTAGCCGAGCGCGGTGGCAGGCGCCTGTAGTCCCAGCTACTCAGGAGGCTGAGGCAGGAGAATGGCGTGAACCCGGGAGGCGGAGCTTGCAGTGAGCTGAGATCACGTCACTGCATTCCAGCCTGTGGGACAGAGCGAGACTCCATCTCAAAAAAAAAAAAAAAAAAAAAGAGGAGTGAGAATAACCTGACTCTTCCACAGAGATGTAGGAGCTGCGTGCGCGCGCACACACACACACACACACACACGTACACATTCTCAGACATACAATTTGCAAAATCCTAAATGAACATGTTCAGGAGTGGATAGTATTGATTCTCATAAATAAATATTATGTTTAAAGTTAATGCTTGATGATCCAGAAAGGAAAATAAAACGACAGAAAAATAAATGACATCTAATTTATAGAAAATTATCTTTTAAAAATATATTGAGTGCCTGAGCTATAAATAAAAATGATGAAACAAAAGATTATTAAACCTCCAGAAATGTCTGGATTACTAACACAAATGCTTCCCACTTACTAACATGAAAGTTTATAAATCGTTGTACCTGGAAAAAAAAAAAAAAAGAAGTACAGGCTTTAAAATGTGGTTAACGTGGAATACATGCGCCATAAAAAAGATGAGTTCATGTCCTTTGCAGGGATATGGATGAAGCTGGAAACCATCATTCTCAGCAAACTATCACAAGACCAGAAAACCAAACACCATGAACAATGAGAACACATGGACACAGGGAGGGGAACATCATACACCTGGGCCTGTAGGAGGGTGGGGCCCTAGGGGAGGGATAACATTAGGAGAAATACCTAATGTAGGTGATGGGTTGATGGGTGCAACAAACCACCAGGGCACGTGTATACCAATGTAACAAAACTGAACGTTCTGCACATGTAACCCAGAACTTAAAGTAGAATAAAAAATAAAATACAATAAAAACAAAATAAAATGTGGTTAAGGAGGCACACTTGGCATGAGCAGAGTCAAAATGTACTCAAAATTTTTCTAATAAAAGGATCTATCCCTCCTAAGCAAAAGCAGTTGACACGTGAGAAAGCAAACACTACATTTTGATAATAGAGTGTGTTTTATATTCTAAAAGAGCAAGTACATTTTAAATACTAGCGAAGCTTTTTCTTGGTATGAACTGCTTCTTCATGAATCAGTAATTGATATAGCTTTTTTCTGAGTAGGCAATTACTAAATTTAAGAATCAAGATCTGGTCCAAATGATCTGAATTGGCTTTCTACCTTGATATATGTTTACTGCCTTCAATTTCACTTCAGTCAGTCAAACATATCTAAAACCTCCCAATTCTCTTTCTCCGTTAATGCAAGATCAAGAACTAAATAGTAATCCCGAGCTCTGAAGTCTCAACACATTTTGTGTCTTTTCATCTTCAATTCTTTATTGGAAAAAAAAAATACGGATTTACATTTGTAACACTTCAATCCTGGTCTATCTATGTCCTAAATAAGCTCTTTTCGTTGAACTTATCCATACAGAGACAGAAGAAACTCAGTAAGGCAATTTAATGAAAAAAATAAAGTATTATCCTTTATGTTTCACATCCGAAAGCTCTTTAACCTTCACTCTGCTTCCTATTTTATGTAATAATTCAATCTTCATATTGCCTTCATTTGTCAATAATTGTTATAAATACCCCAATTGTGAAACATACAAAACCAACCAGACAAAAAATTCCATAAATATGATTAATATTTCCACATGAATCCAATAGTAATAGCCTTGACAAATGATTGGTTGCTAAATAAGATGATGCAGGTGTGAAAAATTTATAATTTAACACCTACCCAAAATAATGATTGCTACTTGACATATCTTAGTAATTTAGTAATAATATGTTCCATATTTCATTTACTAAAAAGAAAATCTGCTAAAATTAATTTATGTTACTCAATTTTTGTGTGGGTTACAAAGCCCACCAATGATTCTCTTTGATCAGGGCATAGGTCATGAGAACTTCCAAATACAGCAGGTTAGAGTATATACTGACATGTCTACAGATTCAAGGAAGGGCTCTGGGCCTAGGAAGTTCCTAGGAGTAGTAAAATAAGAAATAATCTTCTCATTTTTCTAGTTCTTGTTTCATAGTTTAATTCCCCGGCAACCAGTAGCAACTCCCAAATCATTTCTGACTTCTGCATGTTTCCCACCTGGGACAAAAACACGCCTTCACAGCACCATGACAACCACGCCAGCAACACAAGCATTTGGGTTCATGCAGGAAAATGAAAATCCTGAAAGGAAGCTAGGAGAGAAAGGCCTACTATTCCTCATTTCCCACTGGTAGGATGTAATTACAAAAATTACTTTAACACAAAGCTTCTGGTGAATGAATAGCGGGTAATTTGAGGGGAAAAGCCTAGGGCCTAGGGATTAAATTAAAAACGTAAAATGCTGAATGATGTCATACAAGTTCAATCACCTTCCCCCCAAAAAGTAAACTGCCTAAAGCAAACTCCTTAGTGATGACAGAGTAAACATTCTTAAGAGATAGGCAGGAGTATTTTTTTTACATGAGTTTAGACAAATGATTGATTTAATAGTAGAGGTGAAATTTATGACCCTTTAATTTCTATTAAGTATATTGTTACCAATTATAATTTCAAATATAACATAATTTTGTCCAAATTAAAGAGTTTCGAAATGTGATTTCCATGCCCCTAAATCTGAAAAAGAAGCAAATTAAACATGCCCACCATGATGAAGTAGACAAATGTGTCATAAGCATGCCAAGTTTATGTTTTTTGTTTAATGAAAAGGATGCTATTCGTTTGCTAGAAACTGGCAGTGCTATGTGTTATAAATACTTGCCACTTCTGTACTAGAAGACACCATTATTTATATTGCCAAATGTAAAACTGCTTTAGATCTTATTCTTTAAAGAGTAATTCTAAAGCAGAGCACTGCATTTTTGACTTTACTACTTAGTTCAATATATTTTTAAACAACTCTTCATATGTTTCACATTGTGAAAATACAACTTTCCTATTAAGAGTCAGGAAAGAAGAATCCGCTATATATAGGATTGATTGATTGTTTTTGTGTTGTTGAATCATACCGTATGATACATTATCTTAACAGTTTCAAAGCTGTGACTTTTGTTGGAAACTCAGCTGAATATTCTTAGCGGACAGGGAATAGAAATAGATATTTTCATTTGGTCAAGCTGAATAGCTTAGGGCTCTCGAGTGTGGGAGAAGCATAATTTTTGTTTTGTTTCTAGTTTTAATTTTGTTTTCTGGAGACATAAAGTCCTTCTTAACTGTAGCAAACATCTTTCATAGGCTTCCAATTCTATGTAGTGTGCACCTTCAGATTCTCAGTGATACACCTGAAAATGAGAGAGTAGAAGGCAAGAAGGGGCATTCTAACCATCGACGAGCCAATAACTGCTGTTTCACTCTCAAGCTAATCTCTACCCATCCCTACCACAAGAAATGTTTAGAAGGCCATTCACACTTTGACTCTGGGACATGATTATGAAAATGCACCATGCATTTTTTAATTCACTCAAGTGGTCTAAAAGATCATATAACTTAATCTACTTAAATTGGACCGACTTATCATTCTCCTTTATCAAGCCTATTTTTGTTTCTCAATTTATATACCTGAATTCTGGAAAGAGAATTGTTTAGTCTTCTAGATTAGAATTTCTGTCTTTCCTCACCCCCTCCAATATCTACCCCATCACAAAACTCCAACAGTTTTACTTCAATTTCTATCCATTTGGCTCTCTCTCTCCATCGCCTAGTTCAGGTCCTAATAGATTTTAATGTATAACACTTCCAACAAACTC
Source organism: Mandrillus leucophaeus (assembly GCF_000951045.1). NCBI lineage: Eukaryota > Metazoa > Chordata > Mammalia > Primates > Cercopithecidae > Mandrillus > Mandrillus leucophaeus. The sequence continues at coordinate 273,162 of NW_012101530.1, read as the reverse complement.
CAGAGCTCAAATGAATGGCAGTTCTGAGGAACTAAACTGCCAAATCAAGAAATGTAGCTAGTCAATTACCGTGACAAGTAGCAAAATAGGGCAGACTGTTTACATGGGCCCTACTGATGAAATCCTGCAGGGTCAGAAATGGCTTGCTTATGATCAAAACTCCTACTGATGACTTGCTGTCAGAGAAATGTATGGAGACGATGACTCTCAAACACATTTCATTCCAAGTAAGTTTTAGCTTATAGATTTTATTCCTCTTCCTACATAACTCATTAAGAAAGACCTCATATGTTTCCTAAAATAAAATCTTGAATTAATCCAGAAAAGGCACTATTTTATATAGTGCTTTTGCTTTCATTTATAAATCAATATACCTTTCTAAACCTAATTTTTTTCAATTTTACATTTTAAAATAATGGAATACATTACAAAAATATATTCTTAATTTACAGTTGGAAGGTATTTGGTCTATGAGAAGACTTGGCTCTCCATCTTGCTACCAAGAAGTTAAAGGAAGAATTTAAAAGTTCTGAATCTGAATCACTTGTTCCCCCAGGCAAGAGAGTTACACTTCTAACGTATATGGTTACAACTCAAGATTCTCAAAAGGAGGTAAATTCATATCACCTACAACTTAATTCAATCAGAACGTCATAAATAAGAAGGTGAAATCATTAAGCTCATATTAACATTTATCATGGAACATTTTAAGAGAACAGAATGATTTAATTTTGATTCAAGTTTTAAGGTAATCAAGAGGTGACAGAGGAACTCCTTTTGCTCTGACCCATGACCACTGAAACTTGTCTCAGAATGTATTACTCTAGTTTGTGGCCTACTTCGACTATAATTGCAATCTTCTATTAATGACTGAAAAACTCAGTCTTCAGTGTCTGCATTATTAAAAACAACTTTTAAGTAAACTGAGTGTGTTGATGCTATTGAAATTGACATTTGAAATGATTTTCTAAAGCAATGTTCCAAATTTCTGTAATTCCATCCAATTCCTTTATGTATACGTACCCTGACTGCTAATTTCCCTATTCTATCATCTAAAAATACAATAAGTATTAAACATAATATTTCTTGTAACTTTCTTACTTCAAGCAAAAAAAAACTCTTCTTATAAATATCAGACTAATGAAAAGTACTAGGATTAGTATTTATAGAAATATACACCTTCGGGAATTGAAATGTAGTAATAGGGTACAGCTTGATGAAACTACGGTTATGACAGATGGAGCTGATGGGAGGACAGCCACAGTAACTCATCTGGCTTTCAGTTCTCCTATACAATTCCATAGCATGTGGCCTATGCTTTCCTAAAAAATATTTAACCATTGCTTTGAAAGAGGTATTAGATATTAGTAATATGCAACAACCAAGATTTACTTATAGAAAAATCACTCTATCCTACTACCTTTTCTTTAACATAACCAGTCTTCTGATTTAGAATAACAATTTTAAAATATGAAAATTGAGATTCACCTGAAGACAATGACTAATGGTTCAACTTAAACAAAACTCTTAACATGCTAATCTTCTGCAAAGATATTAAATATTAACAGTTAATTAAATAACAGCTGGCATTGATCAAGCACCCATTTTTGCTGAATACTACATTCAGCAATTTGCATATACGTCTAATACTTATTACAATTGTGCAATATATATTACTTCTTTTTCCATAAAAAAAACTGAGGCTCACAGAGGTTAAGTACTAATCTAAGGTAACAACAACTTGGTGTGCAGAGCTATTATTACTCACACCAAGTCTAACTGCAAAGCCACTACAGTGACTCTATAAGCTAGGCACACATTTTATAATACTGTATTTATTAATATAGTCCTGTTGTTTCAAATGAGAAATTTCTTTAAAATTTTCAAGATGTGTTAACTTTAAAGTTATCTTAAATTGCACTATTCTATTCATAAAGAATTTTAGGAGAAGTTAGTAGCATCTGAAAATCAGACGACTAGGTAACAAGTCTCAAAAGGCAATCTAGAAGATAAATTATTTCTAAAGAGGAAACTCTTTATTCTTAATTAAGAAAGTTGTCCTGGCAAATGTTAACAGACTTTTTGAGATCTGGTTAAAAAAAAAAAAATGGATTCCCAAATTTTCTTTTTCTCCACAGAGGAAATTTTATATCCAATGCATAAGCATATCTCCTTAATACTAAGTAACTTTCAGGTTTAATTTAAACAAACAAACAAAAATAGAAAATTTTTATGCAACATAATTTACTTGACTTTAGCAGTTCTAGCCTAATTTGAAATAGAAGTCCACAGAAGAATTTGATTCATTGTCTCCTCCATATAGTAAAAGTTTTGCAAAATAGATTTTAAAGTCAAGTAGCATTATTATTTTCAAATATATCCATCTCACTGGTCTTAAAACAAAAAACAACTGTGTGTCATGTCAATATATGTCCTTTAAAAGGTTTAAAATAACACTGATAATTCATAATTAAGATACTTCTGTAAAGCACAAACCACAAATATTTTCAAATTTTAACATAAACTAGAGAACCAATAGTTTTAATATAAAGGTATTAAAAGAAATCATATCAGGGATATATAACACACTGGAATAAATACCTGTAACATATACTCTATGCATTTTTTTAAAAGCAAGCCAAATTTCATGATTTATAAAAGTAAACTTCTTTTGCTACCTCCACAATATACAGGAGCACATGACAATCACATTCTCTTACTTGATGACAGAGTTATTTTCATAATATCTTAAAATTATATTTCATTATTAAGCTTTGTCAAGATGCCTACCTCTGTAGTGGAAGTCTTTGGACATGTCTATGGGAGCCTGTTCTACTGCTGATCTCTTGTAGACAACATGAATCCTTCCTTTTTCTTCCTCCATCTGTTTACCTCTTTCCAAGGGTTCAATGAAATACTCTTCATTATCACTTTTTATCATTCCAGCCTAGAGAAAGCACAAAATGTGTTAATTTAAAAAAGAAATATCTATCATCTTCAGCTCACAAGCACATCTTTTTAAATGTCAAGAATATGACTTGTGAAAACTAACGCTTTTTCTTTCCACGTTTGGCTATAAATTTAAAATAGTTATTAACTATCAGTAATTCATATAAGGTAGAAATTCACATATGACAGAAATGAAAAAAATTCATATTAAGGTACTATAGAACACAAAATTTACATAGGATGAGAGTAGGGAAATCATACAACATATACATTTTATCAAACTAGAAAATAAGTGCATTTATATGTTCTACTTGGTATTTTATATCTAGTAAGAATCATATGGGATACATAAATTCAAAAAATCTCTAATTTCCCATAATAACCCACTGTGGAGCAGTTTTCCACACATTACATACTTTTTCACTTATTTACATCTTCCTCCCAAACAAGGTGGCATGAGAGAAATGAGTTCCATGCTACATTCAGTATGTAAAGTTACTTCTTTAAAATAGTCTCAGTAAGCTTCTGTGGAAATTCCACATTTCTAAAGCTTATGAATTTGAAGAACTAACTCATATTTGTCCTAGCTTAATCTAACTTTATGATTAAAATTATAACTTTAATATATATTTATATATATGTATACATATATATATACACCCCTCAAACTGCAGCCTTTCACACTGAAAAGCCTATTCTTACTTTCAGTTCCTTCTATCTCTCTATTGTTTTCTGATTCTGTTTCATCTTTTAATTATTCAGAAAACACCAGGCCTATAGTCAGTACTACAGCTGAAGAAAAATGATGGTTTTTTCTAAAATGTGATATTTCTTAAACATCAAGTCCACATTACAGTCAAGTCGTTGTGGCTCATGTTTCTACTTTAAACATCATACAATAATATGAAATATTAATTTAAATATAAGCACATTTATTTGAAAACAAAATTGGAACAAATAATGTGTTAGTGTGGAGATTGTACTTATTTTGAAAATACATATCAGATTTAGAGATGCCATATTTTTTCTTAGACCTTTAACTTATTCTGTATTTTCACACATGAGGTCACTGGCTCTCAGGCCACATGGACAAGGGAGGAGTTTCTTACTCCTTCCAACTATGTTGATATCTTTGCCATTATGCTGTCAAGCAACATAGAAATGAAAGGGAGGGGAGGTGTCCTTTACCAAAGAGCATATGTTTTCAGCAGATATATATAATATATTATATATTATATATGTGTATATATATTATATTATATATTATATGCTGTATATATTATATATTATATATGTGTGTGTATATATATTCAACAAAGATGCCTATGACTATAGCTTTTCTGTTGCACTCAAATCTGTCCTTTTCCTTTCTGTTCTGACTTCTACAACTGGGTATGGTATTTCCCTTCTTCCCCTTTGTAAGCCTCACAGAGATCTTAAAAGCTATGCCATCTCCATATGCCACTTCTGCACTTGCCTTTATGATGTGCACTACAAACAGCCCTGGAACCTATGGGGCCATGTCTCACAAGAAAACATTACTACAACTCTTCTACTATTCTTGGCCCATACCCTCTGGAACAACCCTCTAGCTTTCACTTAAAAGAGCATTGAGCTAGTGGGTACTTAGTAGTAAAGCTCATCTTCCAGATACTCCAAAAATTGGAGTTTCTTTCGTTACCTAATTACTTTACACTTAGTCATGTACTATGAAATACACAGTATTTTTCAAAAGTTACATAGTTAATTATTCCCTATTCAGAGTTGTTCCTATTGGTTAATAGATTCACCTCTTCTACAAATATAATTTCCAACATCTTCCTCATGCTTTCCAATTTTAATTTTAATCTCTTCTATATTATGGTCATATTAGTTTATCTCCTATTACCAGTAATTCCAACACTCACTGCTATTGGCCTTCTCAGGCATTAATGAATTAATGTCCATAAACTATATCCAAACTAAGCACAAACACAGTAAACATATAAAAAGTTAATAAAATGTATAAGGCTAAAATGTTATCTCATCCCTAACACCATCTGTTGGTAGCAAAAAGTGTGAACTGGCTTTATCCTGGAACGATAGGTCTGTTTTTATATACAGAAGTTTATAAGGGGAAGTGCATCAGCATGGGAGTTTCAGTATTCATCTTTATTCCAGTCTTTTCTTTGCTCCAAATCTGCTATCACTGCATTCTGTAACATCTACATTATCCTCCCATCCTCCTAAATCCACTAACATTTCCTTAGTTATAAACATCATCATTATTTATTTGGATTACAAAAACTCCCTATCTTAAGATTTTCCGAAGATCATAATGATTCTCCCAGATGAGTGCCTGACTCAGGGAAGAAACAGTGCCACTGAAGCGGTCAGCGACTCTGAGCAATGGGCAATGGCTATTGCAGTCACTTGAAAGTGACAGGGAAGGCAGTGAGGATTAGCCCACGTGCCTATTGAAAACACTTCTCCATATCTGCTACGGCAAACATTCAAATTCCAGGCCACATGATGTTATTTTATCACACTAAGCCACAGGTAAAACAAAATTCAACACAATTAAACATCTCATTTAGTAAGCAAAGAAAATTTAAGTCAGACTGAGTCAGTATTAGTGACAAGGCAAGCGTTGGATCAAGTGATGTCCAATAACTCCATGGACCCGAAATCTGAAAGTCGGCCCTTTTATTTATTAATTTCAGTAAAGTTTAATGAAAGAAAGTACTTTATATAAAGCACTGTACTAAATATAGTAATAAATGAGAAATCCTGAAAGACAGTTCATTTGTCCTCATTTGATTCAATCCAGTCGAATAAATAAAATACATGCCTACTGAAATTCAGTGAGTATGCTATGGAAAGTCCAGAAAGTAATTGACAGGACAGTTGATAGTAAAATCAAGTAAAAGTTTTTTCCTCCATAATCTCACCAGACACAGAAAACTTAGTAAGAACTGTTGATTCTTCACTCGAAATTATCCAGTATCTATTTCAACTGAAATGTACCTAGTGCACATCACAATAAACCTCCGCTTTGGCCACCGTTACTGTTCACATGATGTACATATTCACCTAGTGTGGCAGCCAAAATTGCCCTTTAACATTATCATATTAAATTTGGAGAAATTTGAATTTGGTAGCAAGTGGAGCAAGCATGTAAGAGCTCAAAACATCAGGTGCTTCTTTCCCACTCACATAAAGCTCAGGATGGTTTTGGATTGGCCAGGAAGGGTTTCTACTCCACACAGCCATCCAGGAGTCCAGGCTGACAGTGGCTCTATCATCTTAATATAATCTTCCAGTATGCCTAGTCAAAACGGGAAGCAGTCTGAGGAAGCCCACATGGGAAATTTTTATGAGCTAGCCCTACTCGTGCTATTCACCATTTCCACTTACTGCCATAGATAGGATACAGTTGCATGGCTCACAGCCAACTGCAAAGAGGGCCAGGAAATGTAAGCTGGCTGTATGCCCAGGGAGAAGAGACAAATGGATTTTGATGAACAGATGGAAGTCTCAACCTCCAAAAAGATCATGCCACTCCTTTGCTTAAAACACTTTAATTGCTCCCCATTGCACTTAACACTGCACTCATTACTTTGGCCTTCAAGGCCCACATCATCTGTGCTGCCCACCATCCTCAAGTTTGCCATTCTCAGTGTCCTCACGAGGTCCCAACCTCAGGGGATTTTGTTCAACTTTCTTTTTCTATTTCTATTCCCAAGGTCCTTATAACCTCAGGTCTTTGCAATGCCATTAGTTCTGCTTAAAGAGCCTTGGTTCCACCACATCACACTTCCCTAAGCTGGCTGGTTTTTATTCTCCAGGTTTCAAGTTAAACGTTATCTCCTTAAAATGATTTACTCACTCCCTCACCTCACAAAAATGAGATGCCCCAATCTAAATTAGATCCTCTCTTAGCCAATTATTCTAACTGAAAGTAATGTGTTCCTTTCTCTCCTGGTCCTTAACACAAATTTCAAGGGTGTGTTTAGCTGAATGTGAAATCTATGGTTCTCTCTCCCCCCTGTGGAACTGTTAGCTACTAAGGCACATATATTTAGCTTAACCCACCTTTGAGTCTTAAGCTCCATCACAATTGCTGGCACAAAATATGTATTCAATAAAGTTCTGATGAAAAATTACATGAATGAATGAATGATACAAATGAGGGAATGAAGAACTTTTAGACTTTTGGTGATTTTCCGAAGACGGGAGTATTGCTATAGTGGGGATAGAAGAGAAGGAATTAGAAGTGAGGCCATTCGAGGGAAGCAACAGTTCTAAAGCAAGCTTGTCCAACCTGTGTCCTGTGGGCCACAGGCAGCCCAGGACAGCTCTGAATGCAGCCCAACACAAGTTCATAAACTTCCTTAAAACGTTATCAGATTTTTTTGTGATTACTTTTAAGCTCATCAGCTGTTGTTACTGTGAGTGTATTTTATGTGTGGCCCCAGACAATTCTTCTTCTTCCATTGTGGCCCACGGAAGCCAGAATACTGGATACCCCTGTAAGTACAAAAGTTCCTGGTACACATGTGGATAGCAAGCAAGCCCATTCAGGGAACAGTTCATGCAGGGTGGCTCCAAAACAATGTCACGGAAGACTATTAGTACTACCTTGGGTCAGAATTTTAACATGTTGAAACAGAGAACCAAAAAATAAATAAATAAAAAAGAATGTTGATCAGATGGACGAGAACAAAACACTATTTTCATATTTATCTGATGATTAAGTGCCAGATAGAAGCAAGCAAGAAGCTAAAATAACAGTCCAGATACAAAAAGTGGCAATGGGAAGAGAAAAGGTCAGGGGAGTGGGGAAGGAATTAATTTAAAAGTGATTTCAGGAAAAAAAAAAAGTGGTACTTTTTAAAATGTAAGCTCCTCTACTCAAAACCTTTTAAGGTCTCCCCTTCTCATTCAGATTAGTAACCAAAGTTCCTACAGAGTCTACCTAGGCCCTCCTTGATCTCAGCATCACTGCCTTCAAGACTCCATCACCTCTCCGGCCTCATCTGCTCACTCTCTTCCTTGTTGGCTTCACTCCAGCCATGATGGGCTCCTTGCTGATTCTTGAATACTTAGGGGGTGTTTCCCTTTTAAGACCTTTACACTGGCACTTTCCTCTACTTGGAATCCTCTTCCCCTAGCACTCTGCATGGCTAACATTTTCACCTCCTTTAAGTCCTTGCTTAGGTGTTGCTTCTCAAAGAGCATACACGGACTACCCATCTACTTCTCAACCCAGCACCCCCAATCTCTTTCCCTACACTGTTTCCACTGCACTTACTACCCTCCAACAGTCTGGATCACTTAACTGCCTATCATGTTTATTGTTTATTGTTAGTAACCCACCACTGCCTTGCTGGTCAGGAATCACTTCTTGGTCTGCTTTGTTTAACTATGTATCTCAAGTGCCTAAAGCAATATCTGGCATAAACTAGACACTCGATAAATACCTGATACATGAAAAAACATCAACAAAGAAGGAAGGCACAATCTAAGATTACATCTTAGTTTTGAAGTTGGATGACTATGAAATTAATGTTTTCATTCACAGAAACAGGAAAGCCAAAGTGGCAAGATGACTGGAAAACAGGAGAAAAAGTTAATGTGTTTTGTTTTAACCATTCTCTTGAAATAGTGATGGAAATTCCCAGCATTCAGTAGAGAAATACAGAATTGTAATTCAGAAAAAAAAAAAAAAATTGTCACAGCCACAATGGATTTGGAATACATCTTCTCAGAGGCAATAGCTAAAGCTGTTAACAGAAATGAAGAAGAAAAGTACATAAAGAGATTTGAGGGAGGGTCAACAGAGAATCCTGGGAAATGACCATATAACCTTAGGAAACTGTCATATAGGAAATTCCTAAAATTTAAATCCTAGACCATGGCCTATAAGGCCCTCCATGTCCTAGCATTGTCTATTTTTCTGGCTTCTAACACTTTATGCCTTGCTCTTTCTGCTCTAGCCACATGGTCCTAGTCCCACTGGCACTACCCCACTTACATCAGTTAGCATCGCTTTCACTCTCTATCCCGACTTTTTCCCTTCCAGTATGACTAGATGATTTGCCTGGCCCCATTCAGTTTATAAGCTTCACATGGGCATGGGCTTTGCCATATTCACTGCTATGTCATATCCCAGGGACTAGCACAGTGCCTGGCTCAAAGTAGGTGCCTAACACTTGAGGGAGCATAGGAGAAGAAATCAATGTAAGTTATGGAAAAGTGAAGATAAAACACCTTAGATTTAGAAGGAAACTGAAAAGGAATGATGAAAGATAGGAGGAAAACCAAGAAGAGTGTCATGGGCACCTAGTAGGATAGAGTTTTGTCAAAGTAAAAGTAACTGCAGTGAAGAAGACACAGAGAATGAAGTTTGTGAGAAGGAAACTAGGCATGCAAAAGCATTTAATTACAGTAGTGGGGGCTGATGAGATATTACAAGGAATTACAGAAAGGGTCAGTGTCAAAACCACATATTTTTCAGATCCCAGAATATTCACAGCCATTAGAGGTAGATTCTTCTGCACTTCTTCCTGTCACACCATATTAATATTTCTCTGTGTAGCTACCAAAATTGGAGTGACTATTTTTAAAGTACCTGAGGTTTTAGACAAGTCTTTCCTATACATACTTAAGAAAGGAAAAAATCATCAGTAGTAATAAGTAAATAGTCAAAGTTCTTTTATCCACTAGAATGCCCATTTAGGTAGTCATGCACTATCATACATAACCCTCAGTAAAAAATTCACATTCCTGCTCTCAGGTCTGCAACATTTTATTTCACAGAATATATTTAGCACATATGACAATGAAGTGACTTAAGGAATAAGTGTGCACAAAATTCTAAGTACTACTATTATTTATAATGAAACCAGAAATTTATGACTTAGAAATTTTTAGAAGTGTCACACATACAATTATATATTCTCCTGAGGGATTCCATTTAAAAAGATGAAATCATTTTTAATTTATCCTTAATGTCAATTAATCTACATACAATATCAAGACAATGTTCTATAAATTTCCCTATATAACATAAAGTCCTTCATATAAAGTACTGCATTGATATATGCAGAGATTCTAATCTCTGCAATGATACGTGAAATATTTATTGTTTCCCAAACTATTTTCCAAAATTTAACACTAATTTTTAAAAATATTTATGTTTAGTATAGCATTAAGTACATTATGTTAAACATATTTTATTTTGCTCTAATTCTTCATATAGGCTCTCTGACAGCATTTCGGAGGGGATATTTATAAAACAATGATATGTGCTAAAAAGCCAGCTGCAAAATTCCCCTCATCTGGTCAACTCTTCCAGCTACATCACCCAACTCAAACACTGCCAAGAATTCAGAATTAAGTCAGATAGCCTCAGATGATGAAAACAGCGATCACAAAGGCCACACTCCTTACTCACTAGGAGGGGTCCTCACAGCCATATTTGAAGCCCAATTCTAATAAACTAGGTTAGATAGTTTTCTAACTCTCATCAGAGCATAAATGGCAAATGAGAACAAGGGGTGTGGGGTATAGAGAGTTTCAGATGAGATAATGTCTATGAATGCCCTTTATAAAGTCCTACAAGAAATGTAAAACACTGGTTTTTATATGTCTATAATAATAAAAATCAGACATCAAGAGAAGAATGAATTGTATTTAAGACAAAAATCAGTCTAAGTGACATTTTTTAAAAAGTTCCATCAAAAATTACAATATTTTCTTAAAATTCTGTGTGAAATATTCTAAAACACTTATGCCATGGACACATTCCATTTCTAATTGTAACAACTAAACATTTTATTGCAGTTCTTCTCAAATCTGCTAAGCAAAGAGAATAGAGATGGGTAGCTTTTTTTGGTGCCTCATGAAATAGGTACCAATCATTTAACATAGAATTGCAGCTGAAACTAAATATTTACCATTTTGTGCTAAATCTGTTACAATCTTACACTAGTTCATAGCACAGAAAGGCATAGTAAGTTTTAAATGTCTGGAAAAGATGCTGAGAAAAATGTATATCAATATTGTGTGTGTAAGAGAGAGAATATGTGTAAATATAATAGTCAAGTAAGACTATCATTATACTTTAGTGGTACAACAACATGATTTTAGTTTGCTAAGGTTCTCTGAAAACACATTCTGAGAATCACTGTTTCACTGTTATTTCCTCAAACATCTGTTGTATCAATGTTCCAAGCAAACACATTGTGTAATTCCATTTACAATTAGAATGGACAGATTTTACTATATGCAGATGATTTCTAAATATTTCCTGAATTTCAGGCAGCATTTCAATGGCCTCTCCAGAATTTCTGCAAAGGAAGGATTGAGGAAGGTAAAGTGGTTGAGGAGGGCTGGAAAGTAGAATGACTAGTACCGTTCTGAAGCTGTATTCGCAAACCAAAAGTACTATCTCTCTACTTAAATAAAAGAAACTCAACTATTGAGATGTATTCAGACAGAGTACATAAAGAATAAGAGTAGCTGGAATAGCCTCCAAGCCATGCCTTCGATTTCTATAAAGCCTTCCCTTATTCTAAAGCCAGAGGGAATTTTTATCTCTTTTGAACTCCCAGAATTTTATGTATATTTCCATGGCATTTATCATTTTGTCAGCTTTGTACTACAATTATTTATGTTAACTGTGCTAGTGCCTGGAAATTAAGAGATGTTAAATAAGATGTTAACTGTATCCAAATATAAACCTGATTAAATGCCAAATTTACATTTCAGTTTAGTTGGCATTTCATTCAACAATAACCCTTCCAGATGCTTTCTGTATCTCGAAAGCATCTCCTGCAAATGGCTAGAGTCCTACATTAAAGAAAAAAAAAATAATGCCATCTCAACCCACAATTCAATTAATTGTTAAAGCAAATGGATCTAACCTTAACCAGGGACATTAGATATTACCATTTCAGTTCCCTAGAGAGCATAACCTTCAACCCTCTGCTGCCTGATTCTTATCAAAATACAAGTGACAAAAAATAAAATTTGAGAAATATTTCCTGAAGGCTAAAGGATTTTCTATACATCCATTCTAATCCCTCTAATTTTCCCTAATCTCCATTACCAACTCCTGCTTCCATTAAGCCAGGCCACAGTTATTTGGGATCCTAATAGAACTGATTTTATTCAACTATACTAAAATGTTAAAACACCTGCCTAGAATGAAGATGATTACACAAAAAGAGCCCTAGGAAGCTCATTACTGTAGTAGCAGTGCATTTGTCACTGAGGACCTTTGTCAATGTCATACCCTGTTTATTGCATGACAGTCCTGGGGAAACAAAATCACAGACTTTAGTAACAGGAACAGTTCTTCTTCTCCCAAGAAACTAGTTCATTTTTATTACAAACACTGAATATTATATAACCAATCAGAATCTGAAAGAAAACTCAGAGTCAAATTTGTATCCTACTTTAGGAGAGTCTTGTGCCATAAATCCTTGGATACTAACTTTTTATTGGAGGTTATTTTTTCTTTTTTTATGTTCTCTTCTTGCTGACTTATTTTATTGTCAATATTTTATTGTATGAATGTATAAGCTGCTACATATTCTTTGTAATATTGAAGAGGGTAGGTACTTGTTGAATGACATGTAAGTCCTATATTTCAAGCTAAAGCTACAATAACATTATGGTTTAACTGATGTGAAACAAGAAAGCATATTCCTCCAGAAACTTGTGAATTATGGGATTAAATGCATTAGCAATGCTTAGCATTATCTAATGTTTCAAAAATATATGAGTATTCTCAGAAAAAGTTGAGGATGCGTAAATTATTATTTGCATTATTCATAGCACAATGTGATAATTCATAAGCCTAAATCTTGCTTTTCTTTTATTTCTTAATGATTCACACTATACAATGGTCACACAAATATAAAATATATAAAATATATTTATTTTTAATATGGGCATTTGATTCTATGTTGCTGTGGATTCTATTTACATTAGTAAATGCATATACCCAAACTATAACTTCACTCATCTTGGCAGAAGGCATATCTGAACCAAAACAGCAGGCTTTCTGTTATTTATTTCTTTCCATTGATTTGGAAAATATAAAAGCAGGTCAAATAACAATATAACAATAAAAAACTAAATTAGCTTGGGTGCAGTGCCTCATGCCTATAATCCCAACACAGTGAGAGGCCAAGGAGGGTGCATCACTTAAGCCAGGAGTTTGAGACCAGCCTAGGCAATATAGTGAGACCCTATCTCTACAAAAATAAACAAATAAATTATCCAGGCATATAGGCATGTACCTGTGGTCCCAGCTACAGTGTTGAAAGGCTGAGGTGAGAGGACTTGCTTGAACTCTGGAGGTCAAGACTGCAGTGAGCCATGATTGTGCCACTGCACACCAGTCTGGGCAACACAGCAAGACCCCATCTCAAAAAAAAGAAAAAAGAAAAACTGAATCAAAGCAGTCATCCACTCTACTTCTTTCTAGGGTGATTTTTCCTAAAAATTAAATTAGGTGGGTAGAAAAAAAGGATCGGCCCTATATTGTTTTTCTATTGCTGCCAAAACAAACTGCCACAAATGTAATGGCTTAAAACAACACAAACTTATCTTTCAGTTCTGTAGATCAGAAGGCTGACTGGTGTCAAGGTGTTAGCAGGGACAATTTCCAAAAGCTCTTAATGCACTGGTACTATTCTCTTTCAACCTAACTTCTCACACATGCCAGTTCCACTCTTTCTCAACACCCCTTAGAACTCATTGAATTCATTAATCATTCCCAGGCTACACCCCTCCCAATTCTAATGTAAATGAAGAGAGCCTAAGCTGAAAGTTTCAAGAACTTCCTACTTGAGGTGGCAGAGTGGGGTCCAAGAAATTCCACTACATTCCTCTTTTGAGTGTCAAACACTTCTTTCCAAGTCTCTGCTGGTAACAACCATAGCCAGCTGTGTCAACGACCTTTTTATTCAGCTGATTATGTTGCACGTTCTCAGGTAAGCTCTGTTCCACGCAAAGTGACATCATGAGGAATAGAGGTAAGGCACAAGTATGCATTTATCGGGGCTCTCTGCTATAATACCTTGCCCAAGAGGAACAGAGAAAGAGATGAGTAAAGAAAACCAATCTGCAACTCAGAGCTGGAAAACAGCAGAAGGAAAAAAAAACAGAGACCAAAAAAAGAAGAAAAAAAGAAGAGAAGAAAGGTTAGTTCAATCAATCTCTATGTTCCAAATTCAGAGGGATGGCAAAATGGAAGAGAGAAAGAGCACAAGTGAGAGGCAAAGAGACAGGACATGAACTTCTGAGGAGTTCTTCTGCCTTTTACTGCACAGTAAATATCCACTCCAGCCCTTCTCCATCTCCTAATATGTTACATGCCTATTGTAGATGTGCTGCAACACACACAATGTATCTGTTGCTAAAATTCCATAAAGAAATGTAAAATATTGAAAAATATTGAAAATGTACAGAAAATAGAGTTGATGTTTTTTCCTTTTGTGAAAGAAAATGAAGTTAAAAAAATGAGATTATGCAACAGTTTAAGGACCTTTTGTCATTTAAAAGTCAGTTTATTAACTGAACACCTAAAAAGACATTATGGGTACTGTGGCTTACCCATCGCTATTGTACTTGTGCAATTACATGCGGAATGGATGGGGACACAAGAAGTGAGGAAGAGGAAAAATGATATGAAGGAAATTGAGTTTGGAGATGAGTTGAAGGAGAGGTTCCACCTACCCTAATTTTCTGAAAGTCTTAATAGTCTCTAGTAAAATGCTTTTCATAAGTGTTTGACATTTATGAAATTCATGGCATATAAAATTTTATCCATTAAAAAAACTCTCAGCTACTTTTCATAAAGAGTATAAATCATTGCTTACTGTATCTGTTTTAGTTTTTCATGTAGGGCTTTTCATGTTAAGATATTTTACCTAGCAGTTTTCCTTAGTTATGATGAGGTTTATAAGGACATACAAGAAAACCTCTAAGAAAAGACTTACATTGGATGACTAAAGCCATAATAGGATCAAAGACTGTAAACCTTAATTTTATTAACCTCATCAATTCAGTAAACCAAGAACTGCTGATTAAATGCTCATTTTTTTTACGCTTTCCATATTAACATACCTAATTGCCAAGCTAAAAGATAAGATGAATCTACCTTGTTTTAGCATAAAGGAGAAACCCTAGCTTGATTGACACAGAACTTGGGTTCGTGTCGCAGCTTTGCTATTAACTAGCGTTGCTTGTGAAAAGTCATTTAAACTCTCTGGAGCTCAGTTTCATAATCTAAAAAATTAAAAGAGTATGACTAGATAATCTCTCAGATGTCACCCAATTAAAATTATTCTATTATTTAAATTATATTTTAATATTAGAGCTCCCAAGACATGAATTTGAAAAGCTGCTCCCTGCCAATATCCCGAAACCCACTTATTCCCATAATAAATAACTTAAAAGATGTTTGTAAGACTCATATACTTAACTCCTTAAGAAAGTAGGTCACAAACTTTAGTGTGCCAAAGAATTTAGGTCCCAACCTCAGAGACTTTTCCATGTTCCAACTCCAGAGAGTCTGATTCAAAAGGACTGGGATGGTGATCAGAAATCTGCAGTTTTAACAAGCACTTCAGATGCTGCAAATAGTAGTTGCCTGGAAATCACAGTTTGAGAAAAACTGCCTTAAAATTAATGTGCCAATCAAAATGAATTTTTGGATGTTTATTCTTTTGCTCCAAAATGAATTTTAAGATGACTATTTAAAGGAAACATGAATAAATGGAACCTATGAATTCAACTATATGTAATAATTGAAATACATAATAGTCATCTGCTAAAGATATAGTAAGTCCTATATACATTTCACAGGTTTTTAAAATTTTATAGAATAACTCAAGGTGTCTTAACACATATTAAAAAAACATATTCTTTCATTCAGTAGAAAATAGATATCTACCAACAGTCAGTTGTTATAGGAGGGAAAAAGCTTTAGAAGATCCAACAATTAAAAAATAGTTTAAGGGAAATGTAAAATCCAAAAGATCCTAATGCTTTAATCTTAGACATTACTCAAAAAAGCATTATTAAACATATCAAAGTGCATGATCATCCTGAACCTTCTTGAGTCAAGGAGATTAGTGACTGACAATTATTAAAGCTAGGATTATGCATTATACTACACTTTGAGGATACATATTAAAGATATAGTCACTGCTCCTAAAAAGATAAGTTAGATTCTAATCAACATTAATAGGGTTAAAATTAGTAGTGACAGGTATAATTTAAAGTATAGGAATTCTGCGTGTAAACAGGAATTCAATCCAGGTCAGTTCAACTATTCCTTCAGTGCTTGCTATTTTCCTTCTGCGCTTGCTCTTTTCCTTCTGCAGTTGGGTGAATACAGAAAAGACCAATTCATGGTCAACGTCTCCTGGGCAGTGTTTTTCAAACTTCAAAGTGTAAATAAATCACCTGGAGACCTTGTCAGAAACAGATTCTGATTCAGCAGGCTAAGACTCAGTACTCTTAATAAATACCCAGGTAACACTGATGTTTCTGGTCCCTGAACAACAGTTTGAGTAGTAAGGCCCCAGGGCATTTCAACCTTATTGTGTTGAAAAAAGAAAATTCCATGAATCAAATTAGGTCACTGTGGTAGATTGTATTTTCCAAAGATGGCCATATTACAATTGTTCTTATCCCACATGCTTTTCCAAGTGTGACCTTGGCACTCCCTCATCAAGAGATAGAGTTTAATGTCCCTGCCCTTGAATCTAGGCCAGCTTTCATGACTCACTTGTCACCAAAAGAATGTGGTAGAAGTGTCACTGCAGGACTTCTGAGCCCAGATGACAAGTCTTGCAGCTTCTGCTGTGGTCTCATGGAACACTCTCCCCAGCTGCTTCCTCTCAGAGCCCAGCACCCAAACTGGGATATTGGGGGAACCCGCACCTGATAATTCAACATGGGTTCTTTTCTATTTCCCTGAGTGTTGGCCGGTCTGAGAAATAAAGGGAAAGGGTACAAAGGAGAGAAATTTTAAAGCTAGGTGTCCAGGGGAGACATCACATGTTGGCAGGTTCCGTGATGCCCCCCAAGCCACGAAACCAGCAAGTTTTTATTAGTTATTTTCAAAAGGGGAGGGAGTGTACAAATAGGGTGTGGGTCACAGAGATCACATACTTCACAAGGTAATAAAATATTACAAGGCAAATGGAGGCAGGGCGAGGTCACAGGACCGGGGTAAAATTAAAATTGCTAATGAAGTTTCGAGCACACACATTGTCATTGATAAACATCTTAACAGGGTTCAAGAGCAGAGAACGGTCTGACTAGAATTCGCCATGCTGGAATTTCCTAATCCTAGCAAGCCTGGAGGTGCTGCAGGAGACTAGGGCGTGTTTCATCCCTTTGTACATCTGCATAAAGCAGACACTCCTAGGGCAGCCATGTTAGAGGCCTTGCCCTAGGAATGCATTTTTTCCCCAGGGCTGTTAATTATTAATATTCCTTACTGGGGAAAGAATTCAGCGATATTTCTCTTACCCATTTTCAGTAATAAGAGAAATATGGCTCTGTCCTGCCCTGCCCACAGGCAGCCAGACTTTAAGGTTATCTCCCTTTTTCCCTGAAAATCGCTGTTATCCTGTTCTTAAGGTGCCCAGATTTCAGATTTCATATTATTCAAACACACATGCTCTACAAACAATTTGTGCAGTTAACGTAATCATCACAGGGTCCTGAAGTGACATACATCCTCAGCTTACAAAGATGACAGGATTAAGAAATTAAAAACAGGCATAGGAAATCACAAGAGTATTGATTGGGGAAATGATAAATGTCCATGAAATCTTCACAATTTATGTTCAGAGATTGCAGTAAAGACGGGCCTAAGAAATTATAAAAGTATTAATTTGGGGAACTAATAAATGTCCATGAAATATCCACAATTTATGTTCTTTTGCCATGGCTTCAGCCAGTCCCTCCATTCAGGGTCCAACCTAAACCATATGGAGAGGCTGTGTGTAGGTGCTCTGGTGACAGTCCAAGCCTTAGAATCAACTCAGCCCAGGCACCAGAAGACATGTGAATGAAGAAGCCTCCAGACAGCCCCCAACACTCAGCCATTCAAATCACTCCCAGTGAGTTGAGCACTCCCAGATGAGGAACCCAGACTTTCTGAAGCAAAGATAAATCATCCACACTTGCCCTCTTGGAATGCCTAACATACAAAATCCATGAACACAGTAAAATAACTGTTGTTTTATGGCCTAAGTTTGAGGTGATCTGTTATAAAACAATGGAAAACTGCAAGAATGGAATTAGAGTTAATGTAGAGAAAGGATATCTAGTAAATAAAGGAAAAAAAAAAAACTTAACCAAATATGTTATTTTTAATAGTTTAAACAAAACTGTGTGGTTAAGAAAGGGAAAGTCTGGTGATAGAGACAAAGCATCCAAAATCATTAAAAAAAAACTCAAGGAAAAAGTCTGGCTGGAATAGAAGATGAGTTCTAAGATGAAGCAAGAGATTATAATAGAAATTAAATGGGAAGAATTATAAAGAAACTTTAAAGGGATCAGTAACAGAGAGTAACCAAGTAGATGAAAATTTGAGAATGGAACATGAACTATTAAGATTTTAAGATGGTTTTTTGTTCCATCATTGATACTTCTTTCATTAGACTTATTAGAACCATGGAGCAAAACAGAAATCAAACAACGGAAAGCAAAGAAAAAGTTCTAAGGAAAGAAGCAGAAGCAATGCAAAAAGACACCCACAGAGCATAAATAGAAGTAGAAAGAAGGAAAAGAATTATGGCACAATGGCTAAAATGGATCATAAAACCTGTCGATACTTCGGCTGAACAAATATTCTGAAACCCTGCTATGGGGCATTCGGTGTTCCAGGAACTGCAGATAATATGTGAGGAGCATGACAGAGTCACTGCCCCATTAAACCTAAAATACTACTGAGGACAATAAACCAGTAAACAGGTAAATAAAAGGACAGGCTAAGCATCCTTCATCTTAAAATCCAAAATTTGAAATGCTCTAAAATCAAAACTTTTTGAGCAATGACATGATGCCACAAGCCAAAAGTTCTACACCTGCCCTTATGTGACAGGGTGTAGTCAAAATGCACTCACAACTTTGTTTCATGCACAAAATTATTTTATACTATTGTACAAAATTACCTTCAGGCTATGTGTCTATGGTGTATACGAAAAATAAATAAACTTTGTGTTTAGTCTTGGGTCTCGCCCCCGAGAAACTCATAGTGCACATGCAAATATTCCAAAATCCAAAGTACTTCTGGTCTGAAGTGTTTCAGGTAAGGAATACTCAACCTGTACTTTTACATAGTGATAAGTATCATGAAGAAAATAAAACAGAGAGAAGGGATATAACTATTTGGGAAAGGGGAAATGGGAGGAGGAGATACATAAGATTTGTATATACTTAAAATAACCATGAAAGAGTCCACGAAAAAACAGTGATAGTAGCAATAGTGAAATAGCAGTAGTTGTAGTGTAGTAATTGTAGTAGTAGTTATAATACTAAAAGCTTAAGAAAAGGTAGTAATGAGAGAAAAATCTAAGAATTGTCAGGGATAAAAAAGGTTACCAATAAATGAAGAGAAAGCCCAAGACAGCTTCCTAACTATAATCTACCAGATGTCCCAGTCAGAAAGCTGGGAGTCATTCTTGATCCTCTGTAGCAGAGGCTGCTGGCACTCACCAATACCTGTGTGTTCTTCTCTTCCTAGGTACATAGGAGAACTATAATTCCAGTCTCCTCTACAATTAGGTATGTCCAGATTCCAGCCGAGGAGTGTGCTACTTCTCCTCTTGGCCCATAAATTCCTCCAACAGCATCCTCCATGTCACAAAATGGGAGAAGAGAGAAGGCAGGTGTTTGATTCTACTTTGCCTCCTGACCACACTATGGAGCTCAGAGTACCGGTATCTGCTCCCCTCAGACTGCTCTTCCATGTATCTGGCTCTAATACCATTTCCCTGTTTTGCCCCTTGAGGTCTAGGGACAATAACAGCATCCAGCTTTTCATGAGTTCTGGGTGCCTCGCCATTCTATGTTAGTTCCTT
Source organism: Mandrillus leucophaeus (assembly GCF_000951045.1). Taxonomy (NCBI): domain Eukaryota; kingdom Metazoa; phylum Chordata; class Mammalia; order Primates; family Cercopithecidae; genus Mandrillus; species Mandrillus leucophaeus. Next base: position 253,111 of record NW_012101530.1, on the reverse strand, counting down.
ATCACTGCCCACACTTCTGTAAAGGTTCCCTTCATGAAACCCCTCTCAGTTAAACATTTTAAAGAATGTCACTGCTCCCTGTCAGAACCCTGACAGCTATGCCTTGCTTTCTTATTAAAATTTAAATAAAGTTTATAATACTTAAGTATTAAAGAGAACTAATGAAAATGACAGAACTTTGGAACTGAAAATGATCTTGGGAATAACCTTGAGACTGTCCTCTTCATTGTATGCTGATGGCATCAAGGACCAATAATAAAACAGATGAGTAAGTTTTTTCCTTTTTGTATTTTTTTACATAATCAGTACACATACCTCATACCAAAAGAAAATGTGTATTACATGCCAAGCTTTTAATGTTATTCAGAATACTTATTTATGATATTTATATTTTCAAGAAAAAAAGTAATGAGATCCAATTCTTAAAATTAACACTCAGAAACTAGTTCTACATTGGAGCAGCATCCACCTACGCTGGAAGGCAGAGAACATATATTTCTCAGTTCTCATTCTTTCAATGAAATCCTACTCTGTTTATAGGGCTGCCAAATGGCTGAACCAGCCCAAAACAGTTTACAGTATTGAAATATGCTGACTTTTTTCCTGATGATCTTCTTATGATGGAAAAAACAAGCTTTAACCAAAACTAACCCTGATCGTGAATGTCAGCTCCTGATCAAGAGCCCCACCCTGCCTGCAAGTCACATTAAATGCTAAATAAAGCATCTCTCCAGCTAGAAGCTCAGTAGTCATGGCAAATGTCCATTATCAAGAGCCAAGGATAAAGACTTTGTCTAGTTTCCTTTGTTTTCATCTAAATTTGCTCTGTAGCACTCATCTCGTATCTTGAGCTTCTTCTAATATTCTTGTTCTGAGATGCATTATCAAATATGTAATATTCTAAAGAAAGGAGAAGGCATATCTATCAAAAATAGCTATACCTTGCTTCAAACTAAGACTTGAGCCTGGTATGTTAAATATGACATTAAAGCATTCGTTACTTTGAATAGCTACATTTGTTGATCTCTGTGTCAGGCAGAATTCAATGTGCTTCACACATTTTCTTTAATTCTCCTCAATCTTTTTTCCCACACTTTTGCTGTATGAACATGAAATTTCGCACAAACATGGTACTGTTCTATAAGAAGTGGTATTGTTCTATAACAAATACATTAAAATTATGTGCTATTACCAAAATACGTCTCTTAATGTCATAATCTTGGTAATAGTAAGCTTACATATAAATGATTTTCCAAGCACTTATATTTGTTATTCTAACAAAATCTCAAGAGAACAGCAGAGTGTGCTTTCTGTTACACATGCTAGCTGATCAATGATCTTGTTCTTTTTAAGCTGTGGATGTATATCACAGGGATGTGAGTTGGAGGTAGAAAAGAAATGTTTTCAAACAACAAAGTATGTATTTTACAGAACAGCTGCCCTCTCTTTCTTACAATCAAGTACATCAATGAACTAGACTACTGAGGTTGGTGAAATCTCATTACAACAGTAGCTGACCAATAGAGGGTCAGATACACTAACAATCAAATATAAATGGCAAGTCTCAGCCTTCAAGCCTGAGTACATTCTGTTCTTTAGATGGCCACATGAGAACAGAGTAAACAGATCAATGCTGATCTGCACCCTGAGATTCACAGGCTGCAAACAAAATGGAGCTCCCCTCCCACAAAAGAACTTAGTTAGGCACTTAAGTTTTTAGGTCCAAATATATGGTACCATAACTGCAATAACAATGCCAATTTACAAATACATAGCCCATTTAACATTCATTTGCTTATTCAGTCATTAAAACTAACTTGCACTATTTAAAAACTAGGCTCAAGAAATTAAAATGGCATGCCCAAGGTCACATTGTGAGTGGCACAACTAAGACACGAACTCGTGTCTTTAAACTCTTAACTGATGTTCTTTTTACTCTTATACAGTAGAATAAGGTCCCAGACCTTTAAGAAACACCAATTCTGGAGCTCCACTGTAGACTTATTAAATCTAAACCTCTGAGGTTCGGTCTTGTAGTAGGCAGAATTCTAAGGTGACCTCCAAAATTCCTATACCCCAGCCACCAGTGTGCACATCCTGCATAATCCCTCCCCTTGAGTGTGGGCAGGACCTGTCAATATGATGCAGTGTCATGCCCATGATTAGGTTACAGATGTGGCAAAGAAAGGGGGTTTTGCAAATACAATTAAGGTCTTAATTTAGTTGATTTGAGTTGATTACTTGAAAGGGAGAGTATCCTGTGTGGGACTGACTTAAGCAGGTGAGAGCTCTTCAAATTGGGGTTCACTTTCTTCTTAAGTTAGAGAATATTCTGCTGGCCTTAAAGAAGCAAATGGCCAAGCAGTGAGCCATCTATGCAGATGATTACATGATAAAGATCTGAGTGTGGCCTCTAGGAGAAAAGATTGGTTTCTAGCTGACATCTAACAAGAAAATGGGGACCTCAATTAGCCATAAGGAAATTCAATTTTGCCACCAACCTGAATGAACTTGAAAGTGATTCTTCCCAAATTAAGCCTCTAAACAGCATAAACTTTGACCTCATGGCCAACAGGACTATAATTCACGCTTGAGCAAAGACATAATTTCTAACCATTTTAACCAGTCAGATCCCAAATGAAAAGCACAAAACTGTGAAATGTGTGGCAGTGAACAGACCTCAACAAGGACATTTAATTGCAGTACGAAAGCTGATATAAAAAGGCAGATCACTGCCTTGTTTGATTTTAGCTGGGAATATGTGCTTTTTAGGCAACTCAAATTTTTTGCTGCTCTGTTTGACCACAAAAGCTCCCAAAATATTGATTTTTAGGGCTAAAAATAATCTTAGCAAGTAAGTAAATGTGTAAGAAAAATCCAAGAATAATGAAGGACCAACTGTATATTGAAATGTCAACTGATGTTGCATTTATTTACTATATTTCCTGAATTTTTACAGTTAACATGCATTTTTTAAAAACCTTGCAGTTTGAAAAAATAATAAATTTCTCAAATCAAACACAGAAAATCCTGCACCTTCTGCCTACCTTATGAATAGTTTTATTAGCTCTGTATTGAAACTGTATGCTTACTTCTGAATCCTTTAATTGGCTGTCGATTGATATAAGACAGTACATGGCACATAAGCAGTGGTAAAACAGAGATATAGACCAATGGAACAGAACAGAGCCCTCAGAA
>NW_012101530.1:198779-249248 GCF_000951045.1 Mandrillus leucophaeus | reverse complement strand
GGTTGGTGGGACTGTAAACTAGTTCAACCATTGTGGAAGACAGTGTGGTGATTCCTCAAGGATCTAGAACTAGAAATACCATTTGACCCAGCCATCTCATTCCTGGGCATATACCCAAAGCATTATAAATCATGCTGCTATAAAGACACATGCACATGTATGTTTATTGCAGACTTATTCACAATAGCAAAGACTTGGAACCAACACAAATGTCCATCAGTGACAGACTGGATTAAGAAAATGTGGCTCATGTACCCTATGGAATACTATGCAGTCATAAAAAAGAATGAGTTCATGTCCTTTGTAGGGACATGGATGAAGCTGCAAACCATCATTCTGAGCAAACTCTCTCAAGGACAGAAAACCAAACACCACATGTTCTCGCTCACAGGTGGGAATTGAACAATGAGAACACTTGGACACAGGGTGAGGAACATCACACACCCGGACCTGTCATGGGGTGGGGAGAGGGGGGAGGGATAGCATTAGGAGATATACCTAATGTAAATGATGAGTTAATGGGTGCAGCACACCAACATGGCACATGTATACATATGTAACAAACCTGCATGTTGTGCAGATGTACCCTAGAACCTAAAGTAAAATAATAATAAAAAAAGAGGTGGTAGAGAAATGTTGAACGAATGGGTGAACTTCCTCAAACGTTGAGTTTGCTCAAACTATTCACTCTACAGGACATTCTTCAACATGACAATAATTAAAAGTAGATCTACAAATTGTGATATGAGTATTCTGCAAAACTTCACATAAAAAATTCCCACTTATCACCAAATCATCTCAGGGAAGGCAGGTCTCTTGGAAAGGAAATGAATATTTTTTAAAAATACATATTTAAGAAGTGCAAATGCAGTGTTGTTGCACATAAAATAAATCGTTTTAATAGGGATCGGCATGAAAAGCATCTGCACTGCTAGAACCATGTACATTGAAAATTTATCAACCAACATCCTAAAATATTTTCAAAGTAACTGAATGTCTATAAAATAAGGCTCTGTACCAATTTATTGCAACACAAAGATTATCAGATAGCTAGTATTTTGTCCGTGGATCTGTATCCTCCTTAGCTGATACTAAGAATTGCATAGCATGATTATAGTCCAATTTCTATCACAGTTCATCACTCTCAAGTAAGTGTTTATTGAAAAACCGATGCAGAAGATGCTTTGCTAGGGTTGTGTGGTCAAAAATATTCCCCAGTTCCAGAGCTTTCAGCCAAGCCTCTATGTTGGTGCACTATAAACCAATCTTCTAGAGGATGATGATAACAGAAACAATAGTAGAATGGGCTCAGCTCTTCAAAGCCATGTGGCTTTGATTATTTTCACTACCAACAATTCAGACCCATAAAATAAACAAGAATTCTTTCTGGTCTCAAAACTGCTAGGTGAAGTCATGTAGTGTATCTATTTTCATTAATATTAACAATAGGTAATATGCTAATAACAGTAATGGAAAAAATGCAAGTAGTTTTGGGAAAACAAAGACACTCTCGATAAGATTTTTTTCCCATTAAATGGTATAGATGAGTTTAGCTTGATGAAACTGTTTCTGTCCTTTTGAGTTCCCATAAATGTTTTTTGTTGTTGTTTCTTTTGTGTGCTCATGGTTTTAGCTATTGTGATTTAGAGTGATTTTAAGCCAGAGTAAACTGACTTAACCCATCTTTACTCTATGTGTACAGAAATTAGGGCACAGGGAAAGCCACCCCACTATATCCAGAGGTAAGAGCAGGAAGACAAGGAAGGATTTCTGGTCACATAAACAAAGTCTGCTGAAAGATCCACTGGGTTATATTGTTTATAAATGTCTTTCCTGCCTTCAGGTAGAAACATTCTAAAGCGGTGTTTCTCAAACTTTTTGGTCCTATTTAAGATTATTAAGGGCCCTAAAGAGCTTTTGTTCATGTAGGCTACATTTCCAGTTATATTATGTTAGAAATTAAAACAAACTTTTATGAAATATTTAATTCCTTTTAAAACAAAAATAATTAGTCCATTACTGGTAAAATAACTAAATGTATTTATGTAAAATAACTGTTTTTCTAAACCAAAAAAAAATTAGTGATAAGAATGTCATTGTTTTACATTTTTATAAATCTCTTTCTGTCTGACTTAACAGAAGACAGTTGGGTTCTCCTAGCTGCTTTTGAATTCAATCTGTTGCGTATATTATCATACCTGTTGTAGCCTCTGGAAAACTCCTCTGTGCACTTGAGTGAGTATAAGAGTAAAACAAACACAAATAGTATTATTATGAAAATAGTTTTGATTTTACAGACTTCTTGAAAGAGTCTTGCGGACACAGGATGAACAACCTTCTGGTTTGCCTAGAACTATTCTAGTTTTACTCCCAAGTTCAAGGAAACCCTGAGTTTCAGGGCAAACCAGGACAATTGGTCACCCTCTCTGCACTACATTTTGAGAATGGCAGTGCTAAGACATCAAAAAAGATAACTTGCTTAAGACCATAACATCCACTAACTATCACTGTGCCTTCACAATCACAAGGTGACCTAACTCGCATATATCCACTATTACTGGCTACATAGATATCTATTTTACTTTTTACAGTGTTTAATAGTAACGTAATAATTTGAAATCAATGAAATCTTCTCAGTAGCATATACTCAAGCATACTCAAAGTAGAGGTTTAATGTTATTTTAGGTAAAGTAAAAATTAAGCTATATTTAATTTTTGGTAGCTTGGGAACTGAGGATTGAACTAATATAACTTAATCAGTGGTCATTAAAATAAATTTGTTTTTTATTTTAAAAAACAGTATATGCCATTTCATTAAGTTTTTAGTCACAAAATACAATTTGAAATCTTACTTTTACAGTAAATAATTACCTTGAGCAACAACAAAAAAGTATTTAGCTTCCTGAGAATTAGCTTATTTTCTCAAAAAGCTTTACAGAATAAAGTATATTAATTCTGTTTTATGACATTCAAGTGCCAAGGCACATGTTTTCCCTCCAACACCTTTATTTCCTTTTAAATAAAATTGCATATGAGTAAGTCCTTGGTCAAATAATAGTCATCAGTTTCCACATTTTTTTTCCTTTTTTTAAGATGAAGCATTTCTTAAAAGTAATATATACAACAACTAACAGTGACTGGTATAATGTTTTAATAATTCCTAAGGTTCTTTTTTGTTAAAACATGAATGACAAAAATCATATTATTTAGATTAAAATGTTATTTAAAAAATCACCACCCTAACCAGTGGTTTTCCCTCATGTGAGATATTTAACATTATTGAATTGGCAACAGACATTCATTTCAACCTCAAGACATTTTTCTTTCCATCTTTCTCACAAAATTAAATGTGTACCTACAGTTGCTATGGTACTGGGATAAGCCTTACCTTGGCATAGTAATATTGTTTAAATAAATCATTTTATGAAAAAGTGTTTGCTGAAACTTTAAAATATATTTCCAAAGGCAATAATTTTCTTAAAATAGTTGCTTCCTTCTCCAATTATTTTTGTATTTTTTTCACTCCTCAATTGTCTACAAATTCACTGAGATGGTTACTTACGATTTTTAAAAGAACTATATCTAACAATACCAATGCAAAATTTCAAAATATATGCAGAAAATTAGTTAAGAGCTTTTCTACTGCAAATAAGAATAAACCAAAATACTTTAAAATACCACTAATATTTGAAACTTCACAATTTTGATAAAGGTTACTTGTTACTGCCTAAAAAAAATGGTGATAATTATATAATACTAATTACACAAAAAAGTATCAAAATCGGCAAATGAAAGATGAGCTTCATAGCATTTTTCAAACAAAATTCAGTAGACACAAAGGTCTAAATTCCATTTTATAATCATACATCAAAATATGCTAAGATATTAGTATCTAAAAGATATGTTTATTGTGGAGAAATTTCTCAATAGCAAAAATATCACACCCACACATGAATATCCCTGTCACTAGTTTCTCCAAATTTTAGCTTGCTTTCCACAAAATCAGTTAAGTTGTTGAATGGGGGAAAAAAAATTATTTCCTTGTTTAAAAACTTCCATGAATATCTGCTTTTCCTAGAAAAACTGCAGTCTGAACTTTTTAGCAATGCATATGATGTTCACTCAGTCCCAAACCACTTCATCGCTTGCCAGTTCATTCTTCAAGTAGGCCTAGAGTGCCTTCAGCACCTGGCCCAAAGCAGATACAAAATCACACCTTTTGCAACAGGCACAGCAACCTCCTTGAGAACTTATATTCTCACAAGACTTTGAACACACTTTTCCTTCTTCCAGTGAAGATACAGCACAGTGCGAGTGAGAACTTTATACAAAAAGAACAATTCAAGAAAAATGAAATTTCTCCCAGCATGAATTTTGTCCATCCATAATAAAAATAATTTCAGTAAGTCCCATGGAGTGAAATACATCTATTCAATTTGGATTTTCACTTTTTTTATTACAAGAATTATGATGAGAAAAATTACTATTACTTTCGTGTATGTCTTTTTTATCTAATTAAAATTAACACAAGACACAATGATGAACAGGTCTTAGGTATTCAATACAATGAGTATTCACAATTGCAAATCCCTGTGTAGCCAGCAGTGAGATCAAAACACAGGACATATCTGTCAGTCTCAAAAAGTTTTCATGCCTTTCTCCAGTCAGTTTCTTTCTCCCTTCCCCAGGCAACCACTTTCTGATTTCTAACATCATAAATTGTTTTTTCTATTCTTGGACTTCATATCAATCAAATCATTGTATATGCAGACTTTTTAAATCTGGCTTTTTTATTCAGCATAATGCTTTTGAGATTCACCCATATTGTTGCATGAATCAGTAGTTTCTTCTTTTTATTGCTGAGTAATATTTCATTATATGAACACACTATACATTTTATGTATTTATCAACATTTGTATATCTTCTTTTGTGAGATGTTGGTTCAATTCTTTTGCACATTAAAAAAAATAGATTGTCTTTTTATTGATGATTTATAGGCTTTCTTTAAATATCTGGGATACAAGTTGTTTGTCATATATATGTGTTGTGAATATTTTTTATAATATTTCAATTTATTATTTGTTATTTGTTCATTATTGCAATGCTGTCTTGAGATGAGCAGTTTTAATTTTGAAGTCTAATCTATCCACGGTTTTCATGGTTACTGCTCTTTGTATCCTACTGAAGAAATCTTGGTCGACTCCAAAGACTCATTCCATGTGCTAACATTCCCCTGCAGATTAGGAGTGCCCTGTTCCTGTTCTCATGGCTTTCTCATCCAAGGCTGCATATTTGTCATGGAGAAAAGGCTAAACAGAGCTGATGTTGGTTTATTCATCAGTTACATCAGTGCTGTAGCTACCAGTTTAAATATTCACAGCCTTTCCCCACACAGAACCATGTGCTGGTGCTCTCCAACAATACTAACATGAAATGGAAGCCTTGACAAAAAGTTCAGTAAGTGGCTACTGATATTGGTTCCACAACTTAATGACGTGGAGGCTGGCACCTGGGCAATTCTCATGGCCTTTCCTTCATGGTCACTAGATGACTGCTGCAGCTCCAGCCATCATGTTTTCTCTGGGTTCTATGGGTCAGGATTTCAGACAGGCACAATGCAGATGGCTTCTCTTTGCTCCACAAAGTCTGGGGACTAGCTGGACAGATCTAAAGAGCTGGAAGTGACTTGAATGGCTGAGGTCTAGAAACATTTAGAGGATCCTCATGCACATGTTTGACACCTGGGCTAGGATATCTCAAGGATTTGCTTCTCCATGTGGCTAGAGTGTCTCACAGGTGTGATGACAGAGTTCTGAAAGACAGGACAGAAAAGGAGCACCCAAGAGAGATGCCTTAGTCCATTTTGTATTGCTATAAAGGAGTACCTGGTATTGAATAATTTATAAAAAAAAGAGGTTTATTTGTCTTGCAGTTCTGCAGGCTGTACAAGAAGCACAGCTTTGGCATCTACTTCTGGCAAGAACCTCAGGAAACGTTTAATCCTGATGGAAGATAAAGTGGATCAGGCATCACACAGCAAGAAGGAGAAAACAAAAGAGGAATTAAGCAAGAAAAAGCAAGGGAGGAGGAAGGTGCCAGGCTCCTTTAAAAAACCAGATCTCACTCATTACTGCTACAATGGCACCAAGCCATTCAAGAAGGTCCCCATGGCCCAAACACCTTCCACCAGACCCCAACTCCACCACCGGCAATCACATTTCAACATGAGATTTGAAGGGGACAAATATCCAAACTATATCAAGAGATTACCCAGATAAGAACACCTGAGAAAGACTGTCCAGAGGGATTGCTCCAAATGGGAACACCCAGAGTGCCAGAGGGCAAATTACATGAAAAAGCTTACCAATGCATTTTAACTAGCAGCAAGACAGAGGCAACTTTCTGTTTTTCCATCCTGAAATTAATCTCTGGGAAGTTACTTGTCATTCCTGTGGAAAGGGGTGACAGATATCCTTGAGTTCAAGACTTCGACTCACCACCGAAAATTCTTTAACCTTGGATTAGTCACTCAATGACTCCAAACCTCAGCTTTCCCTTCTGTATAATAAGAGTAATACTACAATGATAGAAAATTTATAATATATTCTAATATATTATAACACTACAACAATGATGCAATGGAGTAATGATACTACCTTGCTCTGTTAATGCAAGGGTCAAATAACTTATCCTTCATGACGACTGAAACATAGGAAGTAATTTTCATAATTTAGTTCCCTGCCCTTATCTGCCTAGTGAAAACCTACTCAGTCACCACAATCCCATCAAAAGATGTGTATATGTAAAACTACCCCACCACCAGGATAGTCAGTTTCATCTGTGTCCCTCAAACTTCCATTACATGGTACAACATGTAATAATTATATTATGTGATAATTATGCATTCATTCATTTAACAAATACCTATTGAGAGCCTACCACCTGTCAAGCACTGTGCTAGGAGTTGTATATACTGTTTAGTAAAAACAGTTTGAATCCCTACCACCATAAAGCTTACCCTCTTGTGTTAAAAATGTCTTTACCTGCACCTAGACAATTACCTGATTGAGAGTCGCCTTTGTATCTTATTCAGCACATTCCCTAACAATGGCTAGATTCTCACAAATGTTTGACAAATTAATTTCCTACAAAAGATAAAGTAGTTTAATACTTGTTCACAGTTAGTTCATTTAGGTAATCAAGCACAATCTGTATTAGAATAAATTAATGTAATTTTAAAAGGTAATGTTTCCTTTAGGGAAATCTGAAATCCCAAAGACATCTGAATGAAAAAAAAGAAAAAAAATGGTACAAGAAACCTCATTTATGTTCGCATTTGAACCACTCCTTTTTCATGCTTTTACTATTATTAAGTTAATTATTCCTCAAAATCCTGGTAGAAAAGAATAATACTGGTCATTTTGGTGATCATCTGCAGTCACTGTAGTGTGTTCTATAGGTCACCAGTTCGAACCCACACAAGCCTAATGGGTTGGGTTGCAGAATGGCTATCCAAGATCCTCACAGTCTTTCTCAGTGGAGACAAAGTTATATATTTATGGGGCCAAAATAAACAGATAAGTAATCACCGTAGTGAAGAGCCATTGCTTTTATCATCATATGCTGCAGGGAACTTAAAAATCAGTTCAGATATGGACTACTATGGCACCAGGAAAGAGGCAGCAGGCTGCACAGCTAATGTGTGTGTGTGTGTGTGTGTGTGCACAAATGCAACCAGTGCTTCTAAGCACTTCCCTTCTCAGGAAAAAATACAAACATAAAAATGCACAGACAGTTCCTTCTCCTATTCCTAGAAAAACAAATCATAAAAGAATTCCCTGCTACCCTCACCAAAATCTAAATGGGGAGGTAAAAGAGTTGCAAAAATCCCAGCGAATGACGCATGATAAAAATTTATTCCTCTCATGTCTTTCCAAGATCATAAAAAATAGGTTGGTAGCTGTCATCATGGTCTTCTCCTGGACATTTAAGGATAAACATTAAACATCTCAGGATACTTTTTTCCAATTTAAGCCTAAATCCAGGTTTACAATTACTATATGTGTTAAAAATAATGTATTCACATGTGAATTTCTCTAACTTTTTAAATCCAGGGATTTGTGTGTATGGGCATTTTTGTTTGAATGTGTGCTGAGTTTTCTTTCTCTCTTTCATTGCTTTTCTGTGTGAAGCTATAAACACATTTTAGGAAATTAAGTGGTCAGTAAACGAAGTCTAACACATAGAAATGCCATACTTAAATGCTAGATAAAATCAGAGGAAAATAGCATAGGCTATGTATTTGACATTGCAAGTTGTAATGAAAACTGAAAGATGCCAAGAGATGGATTCAGATTACAATATGAGATAATTCATAATGGCCAAAAAGTGGAAACAAGCCATTGTCCCTCAACTTGAAGAATAGGTAAATAAAATATGGTATAGCCATACAATGGCACGCAATTCTGCAATGAAAGGAAACGAAGAACCGATGCATGCTATAACATGGATGAACCTTGAAAACATGCTAAATGGAAGAAGCCAGTAGCAAAATCCACATATTGTATGCATCCATTTATACAAATTGTCTAGTGTAGGCAAATCCACAGAGACAGAAAATAGATTAGTGGTTTCCTAAAACTGAAAGGAGAGGGAAGAAATGAGAGGAAATGGAGACTGACTGCTAATGGGCACATGGTTTATTTCTGAGAAAATGAAAATGTTTTAAAATTGATTTTGGTGACAATGGCACACCATGAATACATCAGAAACCATTGCATTTTAAATAGATGAATTGTATGTTATGTGAATCACAGCTCAATAAAGCTATTAAAAATACTTTATAGTAGAAATGACACAGGGATCTACTTTGTGTATAAAAAGAACACATGAAATAAATACTTGCTCATGTTTATAAGCATAAATCTGAGAGGATAAAGAGAAAGGCAAAACTGGGAGAGAAAACTCTTCTCCTGAGTCTAAAGCCAGGAACTGAACATACTTTATTTCAGCCACCAATATGTTCAAATAATCTATGGCAAAGTTTCTCCTCATGCTTCAAAACATCACTTAAGTACTCTATCCTTAATAATGAGTACTATAGGGAAAATAGTTCTGTAAGAGTAAAACAGAAGGAACTTTCAATGCACTTATTTTGAAAGTTTGAAAGGGAAAACAGAGTGAACAAAAAACAAAATAATAAAATCTTACTTTTATTAGCAAGATGAAGCTGTATCAAAGTGTTAGCTAAACAAATGTATATGTACATAGGGTGGAGGAGCTTCACTTGAAGAATCATAGGCCCAAATCAGCCCAATTCAGTGTTAAACCCACTGCAGAAAAACACCACCAAGTGCTGTTGCCTTAATTCCAGCATAAATTGTTTTAGAAGACAATTTGATTTTCATGTCAATCATGGCATATGCTTTTGCTTGCGTTTATGAATCATTAAAGAATATCGGTTAAATATAATAATTCCAAGAGATGATTCTAGAAACAATACTAAGTTCATGGCTGATTAACAGAGGTCACAGGTGAATTGAAATAAACTACAAGGGATTGAGTACATAGTAGCCAGGATGCTTTGAGCTGCAAGTAACAGAAGAGCAAACTAAAAGAAATGGAAACTGGAAAGGATTAATCATCTCCTATACAAGAAGATATGTGAAATCAGTGCTCCCTCATTGACTCAGTTGCTCAACTTGACCTCAAGGGCCCCAGGACTTTCAATTGTCCTACCTTGCATCCCTGTACTCCAGTGATGTCTCCCCTAATGTTTTCAAGCTAACTGCAGCAGTTCTATAGGTGTCAACTTCTGACAGTTCCACATCTCCAAAAATGGAAAAAGGCATTTCCTCAATGTATCTTTTATTTGGGAAAAAGTCTTGCAAACATCCTCTGGCCAAGTTCCCCTCAGATCTCACTGCTGGGATTGGGTCACACAATCACGCTTAAACCAACCCTTAGCAAGGAGAATGAGACCTCAATAGGACTGGGGCATTCTAATCATGATTTGCCCCTGAACTGGGCAGGAGAAATCATTTCCTCAAATCACAACAATGACGTGAGAACAATGAACAACTTCAGGCTTCTTCCAGGAAGGAAAGTGAGCAACCCTCACTTAGAAAAGAACAATCACACTGGTGTATGATCCAGACACTATCTCACATGGAAACCCAATAAAAAACGGATGATGCTTAACATACACAGGGGAAGGCTATGATGAAGTCTTCAAATATGTGAAAGTTTTCAAATACCATGTGAAAGAGAAGATCCCTGATTAATTTAATATGAGGCCTTACAAACTATAGTTCTCTAACAATATGCTCAGGGCAAACTCATGAGAGCGCAGTCATTAGACAATTCACATACAGGCAGAATCATCATTTCTAGAGGAGAATATACTCTTTGGATAGAAGGTTGAACTAGTGAATCTAAGACTTTTTCTATCCTTTCTCTAGTTTGGCTGAATCATGTGTGTAGGAAACTTGCCCATAACCTCCTCCCTCATCCTCCTTAACAAGTCTGCCAACTCAAATTTAAAACCTAAAATTGATATTTTTACATGGAAAGAAAAGAAACAACAAAATGATCTTAATAGGGTGAAAAGTCTTTTCTTGAATCAGACAATACTGTACATAGAATAAAGATAATTCAGAGCTATCTAAAGCAATTATAAACAGTGGTGTCATTTTCCTCATATTCAATCCCAGTTCCATTCCTATCAATAGGCAACTGTTCTTACGGTTGCTCTAAGTAGAAGAACAGATTGTAGATTATACAAGGGCTCTAGCCTTAGCCAGCATTTACTAAATAAATACCAATATCTGAAAATCCCTTATGTCTTTTGTTGCTGTTATTCTAACTGCCAGCATGAACAAGCAAAAGGAGCAGTTAAAGAAGCTGCCGTAATATCATGGGAGGAGCCCATTATTTCCAATCATGGGAGGAGCCCATTATTTCCAATCCTTACCTCCTCTCTTCCAAATCTTACCTTCTAATTTCCATTCTGACCTCTTTTCATGCAGTTAATATTGATAATTATTTAAACAAATACTATGATCTCAGCCTGAATTTATTTCACTCTCTGAACAGAATGTCAGTAAACTGCAAGCAAAGTTATTAATTTTATGTTCAATTACAACAAAATTTGAGTCAGGATTTTCTCCATAATGCCACATTTGAAAATAAATTTAACAAAACGTAGATATAAAAATTACTTAGGCTTTTCTTGTATTCAAAAACAGGTGAGGCTTTGAGATGTGAGAAAATGACCTAAGTTTAATAGAGGAGATCTTTCATTGCCCCACACTTCATCTTCCACATCTGCATCTTCTTCTTCTACACATTTTGCAGTAGATTACTAAACATAAAGAAGCACAGTTGGCTCTAAAAGGCAAAACCAGTGATCCAAATGCAGAAACCGTCAGATAAAATTCTTATTTTTCCTTTGTTTCTGAGAGGAAAATAGAAAGCCACCTCATGTGGCTCATATCTAAAAATGTAACCACTTATTTTTGCTAATCTGGAGACTGCACCAACATTCTCCCTACCAAGCACATCATATTGCTACTTACACAAAACTTTTCGCTAATGACTTCTGACACTTTTTTTTTTATACTCAGTAGATATTTTTTAAGTATAAATCCAAAGGTGACCTCTCTTTTTTCTCACTTGATCACTCACCTGTCCTGTATGCAATTTATTACTCTCTCCTTCCAAAGGAAGCTAAGTAAGTTTAAGGTTCAGGGCCCCTTATTTACCAAGCCCAAACTAAGGCTCAGAGAGGGGCCCCAGTAATGTTTCCATAAGACATTTTATTTTTAAGTTTGCCAAAATCACTTATATTTTCATCAACTGGTGGATAACTCGACTTCCCTTCTATCACATTTGCCCTTATGCTGGAAAGCGAGCAAGCATCTTTAAGATCTGTATAAGTAGGCAGTGAGTTCAGAATTGTATTCACTTTGGATTCAGTAGGATATAATTTCTGTGATTCAGAGTAACTGTCTTACATAATCCAGTTATTGCTAATTATCTCCAGTGCAGAAATGCCTTCCAGGCTCTTGACACCAAAGCATCGGTAACAAACTGGTTTATAAGTTATCCTTTAAGATTACTTAAGATTAGTCACTGTGCATGAAAACTTGGCATGTCCTGAAATCACAAAGCTCATGTGAGAGAAACTTGATTTAAGTTTCCACATTTTGGCAACAGTCCTAAAAATTTATATGGCATTATCAATAATAGGTTGCAATACCAAAAGAAACTGTTCTAAGCTTTTCAATAATAAAAATATAATTTCAACCAGCTATGCTAAATACTGCACTATTTTTCTTATGTCCCTGCAGAAGATGACATTATAAAATTATTGCAATATTTTGCAGGGTGCGGTGGCTCACACCTGTAATCCCAGCACTTTGGGAGGCCGAGGTGGGCGGATCACGAGGTCGGGAGATCGAGACCATCATGGCTAACACGGTGAAACCCTGTCTCTACTAAAAATACAAAAAATTAGCTGGGCCTGGTGGTGGGTGTCTGTAGTCCCAGCTACTCCGGAGGCTGAGGCAGGAGAATGGCCTGAACCTGGGAGGCGGAGCTTGCAGTGAGCCGAGATCGTGCCACTGCACTCCAGCCTGGGCGACACAGCAAGACTCCATCTCAGAAAAAAAAAAAAAAAAAAAAAAAATTATTGCAATATGAAGAAGCAATGCAAAACTAAGCCTCCTCCCCTTTTCCACTCCCTGAAAAAGAGAAAAAAAGCATTACAGTAGTGCATTGGTGTTTAATTAGTAAGATTTTTCTGAATTTTGTTCATTTATGGCATCTTACCTCTTCAAAATTTTATAATTTTTACTGTTATTTTCTCATTCCAAACAGTCAAATTAGTACCAAAGTTTGTATTAATTATCCTGTATTGCTTTTCTTTAGAAGGACTTCCACTTTGACTAAGCTTCCAACCCGACAATATCTAGAGCTACCTTTGTCTCACTCTTGAAATGCTATTTTACCCTGGCTTCTAGAATATCATACTCTCCTTATTTTCCACCCAGCTTACTGATTCTTTCTCTGAACTTGTCATAAAAGCAGGAGTGTGTGAAGACTGTGTTCTTGGTCTCCCTCATTTTTCAGACAATTTACTTTGCTTAGGCGTTCCCACCGAGTCCTACGGTTATAAAGAGCATCTTCTGACTGTTTTTAACATCTAAATCTGTACATCCAGCCCTAACCCCATCTTCCCACTTGACATCTCCCTGGGACATCTAACAGACATCTCAAACTCTCCATGGCCAAAACTCTTGAGTTTGCTATGGATGCCCACTTCTCCCCTAGTAGTTCCCATCTCAGGAAAAGACCCATCAATACGATTCCTCACATCTCAAATCCAGGCAGCATCACTGTCTTCTGTCTTCCTTTCACCACACATATGGCATTCCCCCACTAGTCCTGTCAATCTACTTCCACAACATCCTTTACTTCTTTCCAGTTCTCTTGTTACTACTGTAGTCCAAGCCACCATCACACCTCACCTGAACAACAGTAAGAGCCTCCTACATAGATTCTTGCCCCTCCTCTATTCCATTCTTTACACAGCAAGATGAACATTTTCAAAAAGGCAAATCAGACCATATTATCCTTCTGCTGAAAATTCTCCCTGGTCCCTATTATAACTGCAGTTAAATGTTTTACTCTGTCTTACACAGCCATACAAGTCTGGTTTCTTCCCATCTGTTTTGTCTTTTAATGCCCTCTTCATTGCTCACTCACCTCCTTACTGATTATCTCTGCCAGAAATGTTTTGTCCCTTAGTTTCTCCGCATCTGGCACTTTCCTTTTTTTCTGTCTCAATCTAAATAGCATGTCTTCCTCACCACCTATTCTAAGAATGCCATAGTCACTTCTTGTCATGTAACCCTAAACTTATTTACCTGCATAACATTAAGACTTCTGCTAATCCCACAGTTTTCCTGTGTGTGTATTGGTTTTCCCCCTGTCTCTCCCTGGAAGCCTCATCTGACATCTCTGCCATGTTGTCCTGCCACCTAGAACAGTGCCAAACATACCTTCTTAGGCCCTCAGTACATTCTTTGAAATATGACACTAATAACCTTGGTGTCCATAATTCCCTCCAGGCCTGTCTCAAAGGTTATGGTACACTGTTTAGTTTGAAAAAGGGGTGGAAAAAACTGATAGGACACCTTTCTTCATACAACCCCTGCCTGAAAGCACATTTTTTTCATTTCACAGATGCACTGAATAGTACAATTGGCTTCGTGGTCATAAATATGCTCCAGGAGCCACATGGCCAGGCTCTGGCACCATGGAAGAGCATGCAAGGCACCCCTCTGCTAGAAAACAGACATTCCACTGTTTTTCAGGTAAGACTTGCTTATTGTGGCTGTGTAAGAGGCATCCAAATGACAAAAACCTGTGTTTAATCCATTATACGACCATTCCCAAATTACCATTCTTTGCTCTTTCACAATCTGGTATTTTATCATGTCTGTGTAGAGGTAGCATTTACTTTGTCTTACAGAATCTTTTCTGAGGCTTTCACTGATGCCAACACCACTAATAAACATAAGAATTGTCATGACTACACCATCTAAGAAA
This sequence comes from Mandrillus leucophaeus, assembly GCF_000951045.1. Lineage (NCBI taxonomy): Eukaryota > Metazoa > Chordata > Mammalia > Primates > Cercopithecidae > Mandrillus > Mandrillus leucophaeus. The sequence continues at coordinate 234,634 of NW_012101530.1, read as the reverse complement.
GTCCATGGCAAACTAAAATCAGTGGCAAATGTCCTACTACTGCAAAAGTGTAGACTCCACAAAGCTTCTCTCAATCAAAATTGTAGGTCTATTTCCAGCTGGGTACCTTGTGTCACCCTGACCATCTCTCACACCTGTCTTGCTAGAAAGGCCTTCAAGAGAGTACCAAGAGGAGAAACCAAATATACAAAAACAGCATACCAATGATTCCACACATCACTACCCCCAAAATAGGAAGAAATGGGAGCAATAGAAAGAGAAGGAGGGGGGGAGGAGGAGGGGAGGAGGAGGAGGAGGAGGAAGAGGAGAGCAGGGAAGGAAGGAAGGAAGGAAGGGAAGGGAAGGGAAGGGAAGGGAAGGGAGTGAAGGAAGGAGAAGAGGAGAAGAAAAGAGAAGAGGAGAAGAGGAGAGAAGAGAAAAGAGAAAAATCTGCAAGAGATAAGAATATCCTTAACACTAACCTACAGTTTCTATTATTTTCACTGTTGAAACAGACTGCAGACAAGTAAAAGGATAGCATACTCTTTCATGAAATCATCTATAGGCCTTTAGGAGTGTCAAAGCCTCATGCTGGCCAGAGAAGTTGGCCAGGTATCTAAAATGGGAGAGGATCAAGTCTGGCCCAATCCTGGCTGGATCTGAGATTCCTGAAGGTCAAATAACATTCAGCACAAACTGACTGCCTGGATAAAGTGGACCTGAGCTACTCAGAACAAATGTCAGGGGAAAAAAAGTTGATAATAAGAAAAGAATGACACAAATTTCTCAATAATGTCTAAGGTCATTTCTTACTAGCAGATTCCAAAATGGAAGCAAACCACGAGTATAACAGACTGATCACCAATCAAAAGAAAATATATAAAATCTAAATTTTAAAAGATAGGCATGGAAGCACTAGTGGAAAAGCTAGCCCTGGTCCAGCGCCAACATATTTAGAAAGAAGGCCAGCTCCATTTCGTGACGTAAATTGAACATTTTTCAGATCCAAAATTTGTAACTACAGCCACAGAAATAGAATGACACTAAGGGGAAAAAAGTTTGTTACACTTACTGATTCCAAAGATTTTTCAAACTTTCAAAGTAATGAAACCAAAACCAAAACCCAATATATCTCTGACAAGATTTTTCATAAATTATATACGTTAAAGGAAATAAGATTCACCCATTATATTCATATATAAATGAAGTATTATTGGAGATTTTAAACAGTTAAACAATAGCTTTAAAGTTTGGAGGCCAGGCACAGGGGCTCATGCCTGTAATTCCAACACTTTGAAAGGCCAAGATGTGAGGATTGCTTGAGCCCACGAGTTTAAGACCAGCCAAAGAAACATAGTGAGACCCCCATCTCTATAAAAAATTAGCCAAACATGGTGGTGCACACCTGTAAACCTAGCTACTCAGGAGGCTTAGATGGGAGGATGCTTGAGCACAGGAGATCAAAGCTACAATGAGCTGTGATCCTGCCACTGCGCTCCAGCCTGAGTGAGACCCAGTCTCAAACAACAACAATAAAAGTTTGTGTGTTCCTTTCCCTTTATAGGAAGTCACATTTATAAAAACAGAAACTGATTACAAAAATAAAAGCTTGTGTTTTACTAGAAAGTATTGACCAGCTCTACACTTCACAAAATGTGTTATCTATAGCAACAGTCATATTATAATATATATAAGTTTATAATTTATTTTTATTATTAATACAATATAATAAAAAATAAATTATAATAAGTATAGTTGGGATATGTATACTAGTCAAAGAACATATTTAGGGTATTGCTTTCATAAAACTGATCTTTTTCTTTCTAATAAACAAAATTGTCCCAGTTACCTCAAAAAAGTACAAGCCAGAACTCAGGTGACTTATTCAAATTGCTTCTAGATATAATTGTATGCTTGAAATGTCATTGTCTGGTTGGGAACAGTTAAGTTAGAACATGAATCTATCAGCAAGGTCAATCCTACTTAAACTGCCTCAACAACCAGTCTCCATCTTTCAACTGAAGTTTCTTAGTAAATCAAATTCAGTACTAGTCTGGGTCACTACAGTTCTCATAATACGCAGGCAGACTTGAGCTGATTTCATGCATCAGGGATTCTGCAGTATGGCTGGTCTCAACCAGCCAACCACACAGTCCTACAAATTGGGCAGGTTCTCTGGCCTTTGGTACCTGCCCACCACTTCCTTCAAAGCATCTCTCCTACAACCTAAAACCACTATCTTGGTTCTAACTATTTACTTGTGTCAAATTGCCAAATGTCATTCTACTCGGTTTTTAGTTGATGATCTCTGAAGGGATGTATCAGAGTCTATCTCAAAGAACACTAAACACGAAGAATGTGTTTTAAAAAATGCACCAGAGGGGTTAGGGGTATGAAAAGTGCTCCTGGATCCACGGCTACATGCTTTATCCCTGCTCAGAGATTTGCTGTTATATTTGCATCTCAAAAGAGCTGGAGAATCCTACTATACTAGAAACCTGATTGCTTAAACAAATGTACTCCCAAACATATGTGGCCACAGGCCATTGCTTTATTATATCTCATATTTTTCCCATTTATTAACATTCTAAAAAACACACAGAAATGCTGACTTATCAGTCCTCTGAGTAGCATCTGCATTTATTAGAGGTTCCTGACTAATCTTTGATAATATTTCAGACACTATGGTTGGTAGTAGTAGAAATAGCTGTAGTCAGAGAACCAATCCTGACACATCTCAAATCATTCATTCCCAGTAGTGACATAGTCTGCTTGCTGTTAAAAATAACAGCTAATATTTATTAAGAGTTTACTGTGTAATACATTATTCCAAGTATTTTACATATATTAAAACATGCAAACTACCCAACAATCCAGCAAGTTAGCACTATGTGTTATCCCTGTTAGACAGATGAGGAAACTGAGCACAAAAAGGTTACATCACTTGCCATAGGTAACATGGCTAGTATGTGGTAGAACAGGGATTCAAGTCCAAGCAATCATCTCTAATAAAGATTTAAAATTAGATAAATTTCTTTGACTAGATAATAACCATTTGGAGAACAAGCAAGTAACCCAAACACAAAGTGCTATGGTCCCAGTATATAGAGGCCATCCTCAGGATGGGTACTTGTTAATTTTTTTTCTGTATTCGTGATAAAAGTAGCTTACAACAAGGATAAGAGAGTAGGCTTAAGTAGAGAGAAAGCACTGAAATTAAGTCATAATAAGTTTAAGTAAGGTGTCAATTGAACATCAGGAGTTAAAAGCAGGAGAGGCTCCCCTCTGCAATATATTTATATTATACTATATTATATTATACATAAAAATATATATATACATATACATAGGGAGAAAGTGCACATGCACAAACTTTTTATCCAACAGTGAAGAAAGGAAGTAACTGGATAGATTTTGACTTTAAATTTGCTTGAAAACAAATTCACACACTTCTGAACCTGTATAATAAAGATGAGTAAGAATAATATTTTATGCTCATTCACAAAGATTAGAAAGCAATTTCAATAAAAATACTGATGAAATAAGTTAAATTCTATATTTCAAACTCATAAGGATTGTTCATTTTATTTTTTGTTTTGATTTTTCATTATAATACATTATTGCATATAGTTACTGAAATATTAAGCTTTATTTTAATAATGACATTTGACTTAAGTATTTTTGGTTTTACAGATAAGTTAGTTCTAAAATGATCTCTTGTTGAAACGACTAGAATAAATTAATAAAATCCAAAGATATAAAAAGTAATAATTAGAAAATACAATAATTCATGCAAGTAAAATAGAAGGGCATGCTTGGGTTTGAACTCCCCCACACCAACTGTAAACTGCTGAAAAGTGGTTTGTAGTAGTTTGGAACATAAGCTTTGAGTCTGAATAGAAATCCCAACAAGTTTAGTTTTCTCATCTATAAAATTAGAATCGGTTCATGGCAATAATTAGATGGTACATGCTTGGCGCATGCTTGATATGTAGCACTTGACACTAGCTAATATTATTATTGTTGTTCTTGTCCATTATTAGGCCTTGTCCTTGACAATATCATCTTAATCCAAAAATTACCTTTGTAAAATATAATAGATTGAAGAAGACCAGAAGAAGGATATTAACAGCACTCGGAGGATCAAATAGAGAAACAGTACACAGCCTGGAAGTGTATGAGCAGTGGAGGAGAAACAGGGTTTGAAGCCTATGAAGCCAGAATCTGGGCTGTGGACAAATCTTTCAATCTTTACTTTAAAACTGTAGGTGAGGGAAGTAATTCTCATCAATACTTAGTCGAAATGGAAATTTACCCTTGTCAGAAATATATTTGATAATTCAACATTATAATGAACAAATAACAAATTTTAAACACTCTGTATTGTTTTTTTATGAGAAATGTACGAGACTAAATTCATCAGAATTCCTGTTTGTAAGGCACAAACCAATAGCAGCACTACAAACAAATGATGATGACTATATGCACATGTTTTATGGGTCTCAATTATCAATAATAAAAATCAAAATCTGAACAATGATAGAAGAAAAACTGAGTTAACTTTCTATTCTCTCAACAAAAATGATATTTCAAAATCATTGATAAGCAAAGAAGCAATTAAAGTATAAGAGCCAACAAATATAGAAAAAACTTAGAAATAAGTTGAATAAAGAAAATGTGGCACATATACACCACAAAATACTATGCAGTCATAAAAAAAGGTGGGTTCATGTCCTTTGAGGGACATGGATGAAGCTGTAAACCATCATTTTCAGCAACTAACACAGGAACAGAAAACCAAACAACAAATGTTCTCACTCATATGTGGGAGTTGAACAATAAGAACATATGGACACAGGGAGGGGAACATCACACAACAGGGCCTGTTTGGGGGTGGTGGACTAGGGGAGGGATAGCATTAGGAGAAATACCTAATGTAGATGACGGGTTGATGGGTGCAGCAAACCACCATGGCACGTGTATAGCTATGTAACAAACCTGCACATTCTGCACATGTACCCCAGAATTTGAAGTATTTAAAAAAGAAAGAAAGAAAGAAAGAAACAGAGAGAGAGAGAAAGAAAAGAAAGAAAGAAAGAAAGAGAGAAAGAAAGAAAGAAAGAAAGAAAGAAAGAAAGAAAGAAAGAAAGAAAGAAAGAAAGAAAAGAGAAGAGAAGAGAAGAGAAGAGAAGAGAAGAGAAAAGAAAAGAAAAGAAAAGAAATATGTTGGAGAGTTTCTTAAAAAGGATTACCTTTCTTCTGGATTTTTTGATGTTAGTGATATCTGTCAGCTTTATCAAATTTGTAATTTTTACAATTTTTTTTCCTCAGACTAAAGAAATATTCACTATTGTACCTAATTTTATATATACATATAGTTCTATTCACTTTTCTAAAATGTAATCTGCAAAATTATACAAGTTTCTGGCTCCACAAAATCTAAATCCACCCATGATGATAGTATAACCTTCACCAGCAACATCTGTGAATGAATTGTTTAAATATCTGCTGTATCATACAAAGGATCGATACATTTTAAATGATTTCTAAAAGTACTTACATCTGCCAAAAATGCTGCATAACTCACATAGGCACCCACTAATTCCTATCAGAGTTCATTTCCTCATGATCCCTACCTTTCCCCTCAGTTACCATTTGAGGAGCAACTGGAAAGAAAGCTTGGATACTATGCTGCTCAAAATGGTAGGCTCCTCTTTTATTGTGGGTGCACTATTTACATTTGTGTGTTTGTATCTTCATTTGTTCTGCTTTTAAATACAGCACTCCCTATATAGTGCCCCGAGCCAACACAGGGAGGAACTACAAAAGGATTAAAAGACAAAAGAAAGTCTTTGGGAAACTTGTTAAAGTGAACATATTCAAAGTGGCATTTAGTGGAAGATCATAGCTCTTAAGTTTGTGGAAATCATCATGAAAGGAAGTCACCCAAAATTTAAGTAGAGATCTTTGAGGTGTAGGGATGTGAGCATTTTTTTTCTTCTTCTATGATTAAAATATCTTTTAGTATTTCTAAATACTACATGAATTAAAGATGTGCTACATTTATGATAGAAAATAAAGTTAGTAAACAAAGTGAGCTTTGTTTAGTAACCTGAAATGTTCTACATTATAAGTGAATTTTATCAGGTTCAGGTTGCTCATTGCCCATAGGCATAACCTACAAGAAACTGGCAGAACATAACAAAAATTAAAGATAAATCATTTTACATTCATGGGTTGAAAACCATTAAACACGTAAATGACAGTAATAGCATTTTAATTGACTTGTAGTATAAGGGAATAAAGTCTTAAGAGGTTTGGAATATTCAGTGGTCTAGTATTAGGCAGAAAGGAATGAGAACTACCTCAAATTAGATATTACATGATTCTTTGAACTGGTTACATTTTTAGATGTTTTACTTTAAATAGAAGTGGCTGTTTTACTTTAAATAAAATGCGGTTGTTCCTAGATACGTCATTAAAACGGAGAGACAACAAAAGATGGTTCTGTTACCAATAAGCAAATGTTTATTGAGGACTTGCAGTTTGTTAAAAACTTTGCCTGCTCTAACCCTAGCCTGTAGGTCCACCATTATTCCATTTTATCCCGACTTATAAAAATGAAACAGCTAACCAGTGGCAGATCTAAGGTAGAAAGATTCCACAGCATGGGTTGTTTACTACATGATACTGTCTTCTTAGAATTATGAAAGACTGATTCAGAACAAAACTACCAAGTTTTATCCTTAAAATGTATAGAATATTTTATACCCTTCTTTCATACTCTCTTGTTTTGTTGTTGTTGTTTATGAAGTAAACTCATTATCTCTGTTAGACAATTATAAGAAGGGCAGGTTGCTGTGACTCATCTTTGGGGGAGAGGAGGCAAAGTGAAAACAGTATGGGAGATCAGAGGACAGAGAGCCCCTGGCACTGATTTTCTGCTTCCTTTTTTTCAGCAGTAACTAGTCTATTCCAGAGTGACATGGTAGCAGGGTTTTAACTGAGTGCGTCTAGAGCTGGTAATATTTGGAGGTGGAGGTGATGGCCCAGGTGATAATGAAGAGAAATAAAACTGAGGAATTCATGTTTTACTGCTAGGAAGGAAGACGGAACTCTAGGACCATATTTTAGATTATTACAGTACAGTGCATGCACCACCGAACTAACAGGGTTCAAATAGTAACTTCATAGCAGCCACTCATCCCAGAGTCCTAAATATTCCAAATTTTAGTCTCTCTCTGTCTCTAAAATATGGCCATTTATGCAACTAGAGGATAAGTGATTACGATGTTAATTAAAAAAAAAAAATGTCCATGTCATCATTGCTTAAAAATAGCAAGCAAGAAATGCTTAGAGTTAGACATGGGAAATTGACAGAAGAATAGGAACAGAAATTATGGTATAAATAAACATCTAAAAGGTCTGGTATTTAAGTTAAGTGGTTAAATAAATGCAGATGACAAGGTTTTAAGAATAGAAATGTTTTAGAACTTTCTATGGGTCCAGTTTTCTTTTTAGATACTTGAATGAATGGTAAAATGAATAATTCAATGAATAACTGAATGCGTGATGAAAATGATGAATTCAAAAAAAGCAAAATGACTTAATTTTTCACACACCACTCCCAACCTGTCTGTGATTCCCTGAAGCCCTCTCCATGGTCCTCAGGCTAAAAACTTCAAAGGTAAATAATAATCATGATTATAAATAGGTATTTGTTGAATATTTCCAGATATCAGAAAGAGTTTCTACTTGTAAGTGTCACACCATCTTCAGTAAGAACAAGGCTAAATGTAATCAGGACCTAGAAAGAACACTTAAATATTATTCTATTTACGGGTGACCACAAATGACCCAATTTTATCAAGCTCGGTCTGTTTATTCCCCATAGCGCAGCAATTGACAAAAACTGGCAAAGCGTAGGGAATATTAATGAAAATGCTAATGAAAAAACAATTTCATATACAAAAAGTCCTTTCTACTTCTGAAAAACATTTTTATATACTGTAAACCATTAATTATTAAAAACAAATATTAGACAAAGATATCAGAAATGTTTGGGGCCATAATCAAGTTTATTTTGATTAAGTTCTGTGTTAGGGGAAAGAGGAGGATTCTGTTTATGAAAGAAGCCTAAAGTTAGGGAACAGACTGAAACCAGGGAGTGAAGCTTAGGGCAAGTCAATGAACCGCTTGCTCTGCGAAAAGATGTTGGAAGATGGCTTTCCCAGCACAGATCAACACCTGGTTATCAAGAACATTTTGGATAAGCATTTAAAATGTATTTGCTTAATATTTCAATTCCAAGATGGTCACACAAATCCACACAATTAGAAAGAGAGTCTTCTAAAAAGAAATCCTTGGCAATAAATGCAAATTATCAAAACCAATGTACTTAGCACAGAATCATGATTAAGAGCATGGGGTTCAGAGCTAGACAGACTCAAGTCTGAACAGTTTTTCTACCTCTGGGCTAGTTTTATTTAACTTCCCAAAGCTTCAGTTCCACCATCTATGAAAAAGGAATAATAACAGGTTTAAGAAAATGTATAAGAAATCCAGTACTTTGTACATATAAAAAAATCTCAAAATGTCGCTATTATTACCAATAGTTAGCATTCTAATATCAACAAAAACACTATTATCTAAGGGTTACATAACCAGGGAAAGGTATGAGTACAGGTCAAGTATCCCTTATGTGAAATGCTTGGAACGAGAAGTTTTCCAGATTTTGGATTATTTCGGATTTTGGAATACTTGCATATATGTAATGAGCTATCTTGGGAATGGGACCAAAATCTGAACATAGAATTCATTTACATTTCGTATATATCTTATACATATAGCCTGAAAGTAACCTCATACAATTTTTAAATAATTTTGTACATGAAACTGAGTTTTGACTGTGACTCATCACCTAAGTTCAGGTGCGAAATTTTTCCACCCATACTGTCATATTAGAGCTCAAAATGTTTCAGATTTTGGAATATATTGGATTTTGAATTTTTAAATTAGGAATTCCCAACCTGCACTACAAATTTAAAAACAGAACCAGGAAACAAAACGTTAAATATTAAGAGTACCTCCCCATTGCCCCCCACTTTTTTTACTGGTCATTAGTTGGTTTTTAACAAAAGATTTGTTCATTCTAAATAAGCACAAAATTATTATACTGTTCATTGAAGCTGCTTAAGGTAGATTTTCTAGTTTCTCTTACTCTTTTGGAGAGTAATGAAGCTAAGAAAGGAACAATAATTATGTACCACATAGTACATGAACGTGTGTATTTTAACAGTTTGAAAGCAACTTCAAAAGCTACTAGCATTTCAAAAATTGAAAGAGAGGGAGGGAAGAATGAAAACAAAAGGGCTTCAGGAATGTCAAAGTTGTAGACACCCCATCTGAAGTAAGAACATTTTAAAAACTAGTTTGCAACAATAATTAAGCAGTGTCCAAGTACAAAGGCCTTTTAAAAATTCCTCAAAAAAATTAATAAAATGCATAATTTATTTTTTAAAAATATATTAATAAAAGTCATAAATATGCTAACAATTACTATCAAAAAAACCATGCCTAGAATTAAAAAAAAAAAAAAAACTAAAATAGGTGTCACTTAGATCCAAATTTGGGAATATCTGTAGCTACCATGTGTCAGAAAGAAGAAATGGCCACAAGAAACGCTAGATGGGCCCAAAAATACCGTTACTTATTTTGTAAGAGCAAAGGAATATTCAAACACAGAAGATACCGCTATAAAATGGTGTCACCCATTTACAAATTAAAAGATATAAAAATGTTCACAACATTTGACTAAGAAATTTCTTTTTGAGAATTCATCATAAGACTGAGTCAAAAGAATTATGAAGCCACAGGCATTCCTATAGATGGTTACCTCATTACTTATAATATCAGTAAACCAGGAAGAATCTAAATGCCCAATAATAAAGTAAAGGTTAAATACACTTGGGATAGTCAATTAAGTTTAACCAACATAAACTGAACATGTTCTACATGCCAGGCATATAGCTAGCTACAGGCATACAAAAACTACTAACATAATAGCTTTGCTTCCAACACAGTCTCATGCTACCATATCAGCTTGATGAACTATGATAAACCCATTAAGAAGAATATAAAACAAAATAGATACATCTTTAGGGTAAATATTAACACATAAAAATATGAAATAGAAAATATGAAATATTATGATCTGAGTTACATAATAAGTCAACACAACATAGAGTGGAAAGAAATAGAGTGGAATCATGAGAATAATATTTGGTAGTTAATTAGAGGGTGTTCACTAATCCATTATTACTGATCTTAATTCGACAGGCTATTTCTCATGCCATCTGTCATGTGTCAAACATTCTCTTTAAACATTTTTTCTTTAGTGGACTGTAGATATTCTCTCTAGTCAATTCCATCTGTTAGTGGCAGCATGTGCTGTATAGCTCCAGAAATGCTAATATACTCAGACAATGGATATAAGCAACTAATAGAGATTTTCAAATTGACAAACCTAACCTTTCTAAAGCAGAGGGCATGGCAGTAAACAGAGTTTTAAATGTATTCTTATGGACCAATGGTAAAATTTCTGAACTGATACTCCTAACACCTTTATTAAAACAAATCTAATCTCTCTGCTCACTCCTCCCATTCGACAATATAATGAAATGTTTTCATATTCTCTGATCTTTGGCTAACTTAATTATTTCATTTACTTGGTATAAGTGATGTTTGCTACATGCAATTCAGTTTTCACTCATAGTTTTATTAGTAGTACTAATAAGGAACGCATTTAACAAAATTGATGGACTTTCCTGTTGTGCTTTAACTAGCAGCATATTGAATGATATTATCTGAGAAACCATCATTATCTGCTTTCTCTACTTTATCACCCCTTTCATTACTAGCTCAGTCATTCAACACAAATTTATCAAGCATTTACAATACCCTGGTTACTCTTCTGAGCACTATGGATTAAGCAGTGAATAAGAAAACATCCCTGGCCTCACATAACTCACATTGCAGTTGAAGAGTTATAACTTTAAAAAACAGAAATATAGTTCAGGTCAAAATAACTGCTATAAAAAAATAAAGCAAGTGAGCAATTAAAGAGTGACTGGGTGAGGGCTTGGTGTATTGCCTCTTTTGAGCAGAAGCCTGAATAGGGTAAAGGACAAATGAAGCCAGCAACCTCACGAGACTATCAACATCTATAACAACAAAAAGATTATTATAAATCTCTTGAAAAATGTAAATCAAAAGGATGATTTATACTTGCTTCCTTTTTGTGCTGTTACTTCTAAAAAGTCTCATCATAGCCCTTGGCTGTTGAAACAATGCGCAGTCGTGAAGACTCACAGACTAAAGGTAGTTCAGTCCCAAGCACATCAAACAAACACGAGTGCATTTTACACAAGTGTACAGTCACACACCGCATAATGACATTTCAGTCAACAATGGACTGCATATATGATGATGGTCCCATAGGATTCCAATGGAGCTGAAAATTTCCTATCACCCTGTGATGTCTTAATGATCCTGATCCCATGTAGGCCTAGGCTAATATCTATGCTCGTGTTTTAGGTTTTAATGAAATAGTTTAAACATTTTTTAAATTTTAAAAATAGAAAATATAGAATAGAATATAAAAAGAAAATATTTTTGTAGAGTTATACAATGTGTTTGGGTTACTATAAGAGTGAAAAAGTTAAATCATAAACGTTTATAAAGTAAAAAAAGTGACAGTAAGCTAAAGTTATTATTGAAGAAAGAAACTTTTAAAAATAAATTTAGTGTAGCCTAGGTGTGCAGTGTTTATAAAGTCTAGAGGAGTGTACAATAATGTTTTAGGCATTCACAGAAACACACCACTCACTCACTCAGAGTCATACAGAGGAACTTCCAGTCCTGCAAGCTCCATTCATGATAAGTGGCCTATATAGGTGTACCATTTCTATCTTTGATACAGTATTTTTATGCTATCTTTTCTATGTTTAGATACACAAAAACTTACCATTGTGTTATAATTGCCTACAGTATATAGTACAGTAACATACTGTACAAGTTTGTAGCCTAGGATCAATAGACTATAATGCATAGCCTAGGTGTGTATTAGGCTATGCCATCTGGGTTTGCGTAAGTACACTCTATGATGTTCACACAATGTGAAATCACCTAACAACACATTTCTCAGAATATATCCTCCACATTAAGCGAGGCATGACTGTAACGGGTACGTAGCTCAGAAATGACCAACCTCTCAAAAAGCCAAACCCCTTCATATTTTTGTCAGGTTATTTATGCCTTGGCATTCATGCAAAGCAGAAGCATACATTGTAATCACTTGAAACAAAAGATTCTGTCTAGACCAAAGAAAGTCAAAAGCCACAATGAATAGCAAGGTTAATTATTCTAATGAACCATCTTTCCACAGCTCCACCAATTTCTAACCACATTACAAGAATACCCTTTCTCCATCCCTCCCTCAACCACTGCCACTGCCCAAAAATCATGGTGGGATTTAAGTGACATTTTTTACTATTTTTCAGTGCTTTGAAATCTTTTTTGGATACTAAAACAAGCAAAAAAAAAAAAAAAAAAGCATTTGGTAACATATTTTCAAATAAAGATTTCCTCTTCCACATCTCCACACCTACTTCTTTTTTTAATTTTTTTTAACTTGTCCAGTTGCAGGTGGCTAGCAGCAAAGAGCTCTACCCTGCCATTAACCAAAGAGAAGCCTCACTGAAACGGATCAAGAGCTCTGTGTTTCATCAATTTAACATCCTAGCATTAGCACCAGCCAAGCAGACACAGCCAGCCTGCCAAGACAAACAAATGGGTCTTGGCTAAACGGGGGCCCATTTCTGGAGACAGCCCTCCAGTCTAAACTTCTTAAGGAGTCCATATAAACGTGCTTTTATTGAAAGGTGCTGCTCCATCTAAAAAGCACAGATTCAGTTCAAACACTACCACCTTTCACTGGTTATGTTGGCTTAAGGTGTGTGCAGCTCAATGACCGTGCAAAACCTGCGTCACAGCTACCTGCTGCTCACTTTTTAAATCCCCAAACCAAAACTTCTGGAGCCACACCGAACACTGGCTGTTTTATCAGAAAGAAAATAAGAGTGAAGAAGGATGCTGAGCCACAGAACCTTTTCCTGCCTCCACCCCAACCCCATCCAAATAGAGAGGGTGAATAAATGGTTATAGGTCTCCTCTGTTTCTCTAGCCTAGTGGATAGCATTTAAACTTAGTGTGGGAATGTCACTCCTTCATTCCTTTTCTGGAGTTTGTCAGTAAGCGAACATTGCTTAAAGGTTGAGCTTCTTGGAGATGTGGGGCAGGTGGGGCTAAATTGTGAAATCTATAAAAACTGAAAATATATTACAGAAAATTCTAAATTTTTAACTAAATTAAAAAAAAATCCACTAGTAAACATCTCTTGACATTTACTCTGTGTTGAATTCTGGGAGAAGTGTGGGGCTATGAAAGAGAACATGGCACTCATCATCCTAGAGAAACTAGAAATCTAATTCAGTCAAATACTAATGGCAACAACTAAGAATAAAAATTACATCCTGAAAGTTTGAAAGATTTGGATTCCTAAGAATATGCAAGAAGTGTCTCTACAAAGTAATGGACCAGAATTATATGAGATAGTTTTCTCACAACTTAGTGTTCAAACTGCATAACCTTCATCTTAGAAGTTTCAGGCGTTTGTGTGTCACCAAATGAGTATTCAAGCATTCACAATCACAAGGGGCCACCCTCACAGGAGTGGCATAAGTCTTTCATTCGTTTATCCTCTGAGCATTGGGCTTCTAAAAAGTGCCAAGCACTCCATCCAGGTGCTGGAAATGTGATGGTAACAAGACAGAAATCTTAGCCCTTGCCCTCATGAAGTTGATAATCCAGTTCAGGGGAGAGAATATTAATAAGTAAATAAGTAAACACTATTGTTTAGTTAGTGACAACTATGATGCTAAAAATTAGCCTGGGTCCTGGGAAGATCTGAGATGGAGGGGCAGTTATCAGATTGGCTCAAGAAGGAATACTTGAGCAAAAATCTGAAGATCAAAAGGAGCCAACTATGTAGGAGGAGTGGCTGGCAAAAGAGGTAACGAGGAATAAATGAGCTTAGCAAGTTCCAAGAAGAACAGAAACGCCAATGTGGCTGGAACATAGTCAACCAGGGTGGAATGGCAAGGCTAGAGGTCAGTCTTTACAAAGGCTTGGATCATGTAAGGCCTTGTAGATGATGGTACAAAGTTTGGCTTGTATTTTGACAGTAACAGGAGGCAGCTAGGGTGGCAGGGTTAAAGGCGGGGGTGACATGATCTGATTTACTTGTTTCAATGTCCACTCTGACTGTACTCATTCATTCAAACATTTGTTCAGCATTAACTATGTCCTATATACACTGGGATCTAGGAGTGAACTAAAAAGGGCAAAATCTCTACCTTCATGAAGTTTGGGTGCAGGACAGGGGTCTTAGGGCAGTTAATACAAAGCACACCCTTAAGGTTAATGTTTCAAGTTGATATGGTTTGCCTGTGTCCCCACCCAAATCTCACCTTGAATTGCAATAATCCCCTTGTGCCAAGGGTGGGGCCAGGTGGAGATAACTGAATTATGGGGGTGGACTTCCCCCATACTGTTCTCGTGGTAGTGAATAAGTCTCATGACATCTAATGGTTTTATAAATGGGAGTTCTTCTGCACAAATTCTCTTGCCTGCCACCATGTAAGATGTGCCTTTGCTCCTCATTTGGCTTCTGCTGTGATTGTGAGGCCTGCCCAGACATGTGGAACTGTGAGTCAATTAAACCTCTTTCCTTTATAAATTATCCAGTCTCAGGCATATCTTTATTAGCAGCGTGAGAACTGACTAATACACAAGTGGTAATGTCCTATCAATAAAAAGGGGATAAAAAGGTAGAATGTGATAATGCAAGATGCCATTTCAGAAAGGTTGGTTGGATCCCTCTGACACCAGGATGAAGATCTGGGGAGAAAGCATCTCAGGAAGGCAAGTAGTCAGTACAAAGTTCCAGAGAGAAAGCATTGTTTAGCTCGTGGCTGGCACTATTGTCCATAGGAGGATGTAGAAGGAGAGGTTAGAGGGATAGCCCATGTGAGAGCCATGTGCATCCTTGTAGTCCATGGTAATGAGTTTGGACTGTATTCTTGAATGGCAAGGAAGATCACTGGATAGTTCTGAGCAGAAAAGTGACAATCTAACTGCTGTTTGGAGAAAAGACACTATGGCAACAAGACTAAATGTGAAAAACACCATTAGAGCACAGGAGATGTGAGTAGCTTGGACTGGAGTGAATGGTAGGAATCTATACATATTCTGAAGGCAGAGCAAACAAAATTTGCTTAAGGACAGAATGTGGGGGTGGGAAAGAATGAGAGCCTTCAAGCTTGATTCTAATAGTTTTGTCTTGGATGTAATTCTATTTCTAGTTTCCCTGCCTCCCTCTGGCTGCATCTTCTATATATCCCTGGTAGGCTCCATGTAATCCAATGTTATTTGCCCAAGTTTTACCCTTGACCATCTTCTCTCCTCTTGTTCTCTTCTCTTTTGATCATTTCCATTTATACTCATTGCTTCAACCATACTATATGAGATGATACCCAGAGTAATAGAATGGAAAAAGCTATAATTCAGGGTCAGATAGAACTAAGTTCAATTCCAAGTTCCGTCACTTCCAGCTATGCGGTCTTAGTTAAGATAATGACCTTTCTAAATTTGCCTCCTCACTGGTCAAATTAGAGATGATAATACCTCAAGGGGATACTGAGATAATTAAATATGTCACATTTAAAACTTCACTATATATCTGGCACATTGGAAGTAATCAAACATTATTTCAAAGTTGTATTTTATTTTGTTTTAATCTCCATCTCTAGCTAAAAACCTCTGCAAAAAAAGCTTTCCCCTCACCTCCACTTTCCATAGTCAGTTAAACCTGAAGCCTAAGAGTCACCTTTGAGTCGTCTTTGGCTCCTCTAGCTTTTTCTGGCTTTATTTCTAATTGCCAAGTCTGCAGATTCAAAATTATTTCTATTGATTTCATTCCTTCTGTTAATCCTATACTTAGGTAGCCCCAAAATCTGCTGAGACTTGAGCACTATCTTGAGACTTACTCTACAGCCTTGTCTCCACCACACCTCTTCCCACATTATCTATTGTAATATCTTCCAACTTCTCTAAGTCTTATCTCAGTGATCCTCCTAAAATGCAAGTGCAGAGAACTCCTAAGTGAAAACCTGCAAATGGCTCCTTATAATCTAAATAAGATCCCAGCTTATTAATATATATTCAAGAGACATGATGTTGACCCCTTCTTATAACTCCAACTTCCTCTCCTATATTATTTCATCTTTATTCCAGATTTTTACAATTTAAAAGTCTGCTGTCCTATTCCACCCTGATTTGTCACCTCCTCTGAAGCATCTTCCCTGAATACATCCCAAACTAAGTTACTATCCCTTTAAATGATGCCAGAGTAGCAAATTTGCATCACTTTATTACTGCCCTCATCATACCACATTGTAATCATCTGCTAACTTGTATAGTGCTCCCCCTAGATGGCCATCCTTGAAGATAGAAGTACTCATGACTCATCTTTGTATCTTTAGTGCCTACCATCCTACAGCAATGCTGTAATCCAATTATATGGAGCAATCAACTAACGTTCAAAGAGGTTAAGCTATATTATGTCATACATGCCTGTACATATCAGAGCAAAGAAGGTTATAAACTCTGGACCATTTTGTTCCAGCAGCCACACTTTCTCAAAATTAGAATCATATAAAAATGTATTATTTCACTAATCTTGTCAGTCTGAAAAAGCAATTTTCTTAAAGTAGAGCTCAAGAACATTCTTCATTGTATATCTAAAAAGAGTGAAATGAAAAACTATTTTAGATTCCTTCATTTACAAACTCTAACTTAACAACAACAACAAAAATTACATGTAATACATAGTGTAAGAATCTAGTTGGCAAAACTTCACAATTGCCATGGATATGATGCCAATGGAATTTCAAACTTCTTCACAGTCATCATGATCCAAAGTTTACAGGAGTCTTATGAAAAATAAATCAGGACAATATCCCAAATTGCTTTTCAAATACAAATACTCTAATGCAAATATTATGCAAACATTATGCAATTATTTCACAGTTCACAGTTTTTGTTCTTTTTAAAAAATGTATTTCATAATTTCACTAAAAATTACCCACATGGTAATTACATAAATAAGGAACTTGATATATCAGTTATATTAAAAGACTCCCCATACCTAACCATATTTAAATGACAAGTCTGGAATAATAAATAATGATTAACAAAAGCATCAACCAAATACAAAAAGCTACCTTAATATTTTCCTTCAAAACTTAAGTAATGTCTTAGGTAAATCCATCAGTTATTTTGAACGACATTGCATCAAACACATCACAACAAAGTTAAATTAATAATGTCAAAACTGGCAGGTACTATTAAATAAAAAAAAAAAAAAAGAGAGAGAGAAGAAAACTTAGAATAGAATGTAAGTTCTGACTTGGTTCCCAGCTTGTCTCGACAATGCGTATCACATGGTCCCTCTCTTCAACCACCAGTCACACATCTAAGTTTAACTAAATGTCATTTATTTTCCATATTTTGCTGAAAAAGTAGTCTCCGGTTTCCAATAAAAAGATAGCACAGCATCTTTCTTACCAAGAATAATGATTAGATGGTTGTTCATAACTTTGCATATGCAAGTTCCTATAGTACATACATATGATTAAAAATCATACTACAATCATATTAATTTACTCTCTGCTCATCAATCATTATCAACTTAACAAATTAGCCCTCTTGTGCCCTCTAGTGGATGAATGAATACAAAATTGTGTTTATTTTCTTCAGAAAGGTAAAAACTGAACCTGACTATACACATGTATATTCAAAGTATGTTTAGAAGATAGATACAGTAACAGCTAACCAGTTAACAATGTAGCCCAAGAGGCTGGTGAATACAGATATAAAGACACTATATTACAATACAATGGTAGTATTCTATGGGTTGGAGTTCAACCCACAGAATTCAAATGGTTTGAATTCATACTCCAACCCACAGAAGTGATGTTGTTTCAGGCTCATTGTTTAACATCAGAGGCTCCACTTTCTCCTCTGTAAAATGAGGCAGATAATAGTGATTTCACAGGTTGTTGTGAGAATTAAAGGGGTTAACAATGAGTACAGTGCACAGTACCTGGCACTCATTAGACTACTAATAAAATCAGTGTCCTTTCCCCTTATTGTTACCTAATCCCTCACGTCTCCATGGTCAGCATACACAGGTCTCTTAGGCCTGCCCCTTCCAAGTACAGGTGACTCTTGTGCATCCATTTATACATGAATCTTCTGCCTTTGCCAACCCTGTGACAGCAAGACCAATCCCTCCTCCTCCACCTCCTCTTCCTTAGCCTATTCACTGTGAAGACAACGGGCATGAAAAACTTGATGATGATCCATTTCCACTTAGTGAATAATAAATACATTTTCCCGTCCTTATGATTTTCTTAATAATACTTTTTTCCTCTGGCTTACTTTATTGTAAGAATACAGTATATAATACATACGACATACAAAATAAGTGTTAATTGACTGTTTATGGTATCAGTGAGGCTTCCAGGCAACAGTAAGCTATTAGTGGTTAAGCTTTAAGGGAGTCAAAAGTTACATACAGATATTTCACTGCATGGGGGTTGGCTGTCCAACCTCCACATTGTTCAAGGGTCAACTGTATTGTCCCAATGCACCATATATTTTTTTAAATACAAGACATCAGAGAAGACTTCAAGTTTGTGTACAAGATGAGAAAAACTAGAATGCTCAATACTGTTTTATTCCAGGTTGATACTGGATCTCCTGTGGGTTTCATTCTGAATCAGGATTCTAGCCCTTTCAGCAACTCCACTTACTTGGTCACAGGCAAAATGGCATAGCTACACTGACAGGATTCCTCTATATCTCAGGCAGATATTCTAATCACCACTACCTCTCTGGAATACCGTGAGGATTACCCAAGTTATTTTCTGAAATTCTTTTGTTTCTATATATATACATTTTATATATGTAATATATATATACACATATCTCATATATAATATATATACACACTCATAATATATACATATATACACACATATAATACACACATTTTTAAAATTATATCCATATTCCTGTATATGCATGACGTACAGTAGTAGTTCTCGAAATTTAACCTGTAAATCCCTGGAGACACCTAAGATCCATTCTCTTAAAGGTGCTCTGCAAGGTCAAAACTATTCTCACCCTACTATGAAGATGTTTTCACTGTGTTGATATTTGCATTGGTGGCAAAAAGGCAATGGTGAGTTAAACTGCTGGGCTTCCACATGAATCAAAGCAGTGGCACTCCACTGTACTAGGAGTTACCATATTCTTCACTGTCCTACACACTTATGGCAATGATAATATATTTTTAAAAGCCAGTTGCAATACAAAATGTCCCATTAAAGCAGTAACAATTATTAATTGCATTAAGTCTTAAGCCTTAAGTACAAAATGTTGAATATCCTATGTGACATAAATGGGAAGTGCACAACCATATAGCACTTCTATCGCATACCAAACTACAAAGGATATCTCAAGAAAGATCACTTGCACAAACGTTTGAGGTGTGAGTTGAATGAGCCATTTTTTTCATGGAACACCATTTTTACTTAAAATAATGACTAAGAGATAAATCACAGTTATTCAAACTTGGATATTTGGCAAACGTCTTTTTGAAAAATAACATGAGCCTGCCTCTTCAAGGAAAACAACTAACAGGATATATTGCCAATGATAAAATTCAAGCTTTTAAGCAAAAATTAGAAACCTGGAGTCCTTGTTATCTGCCACTGTGAGCTTAACAGACTCTCAACATTTAGAGACTTTTTCTGGTTTAATCTGTGGTTATAGTAACAAATATCAATAATGTAATAACTCCTAACTCCATGACACAATATTTTCCAAATGACCAATGCATAAAGTTATAAAAAGTGCAACATAGATTTTAATATCACAGAGTACAAAAATATTTGATAGGCTTTTGGATTCCATATTGCATCTAGCATTTAAAGTGCTACCATTTGTTGAGTTCTGGTATAGAATCAAAGAATGTTCTCATTATATAAAAAGCATTTTAAAATATTCCTTTCATTTCCAACTGCATATGTTTGTAAGATCAGATTTTCTTCATATACTTCAACCAAAACAACATAAAAAAATGCAAAAGCAGATATGAAAACGTAACCATCTTTTATAAAGCCAGGCATGAAAAACTTTGGTGAAAATTAAAAACAATGCCATCTTCCTCTTGAATTTTTTGTTTTCGAAAGCATAGCTACTTTTAGACAAACTTATTTATGTTAATATATGCCAAGTTTAGTATAACTATTGTAAAAAATTAATAAATCAATATTTGATTTTTTTCACCTCTAATTTTCATTACGGTAAATGTAGATAGATAGAACCTATATAAACAAAATATCTTCGAGGTCTTAAATAATTTTTCAGACTATAAGGGCCCTAAAGTCAAAAAGTGTCAGAACTACCACCTGAAAGAAACCAAGATCCTCCACTGAAGAAAGCTATCAGTAGAGATCACTTCTCCCTCAGTCAGAAGCAGGAATGTCAGGAACTATGGGACACAAAGCAGATACTTAGAATTCCTGAGATAAATACAAGGAAGATCTAGAAGTGAGAACCGAGTTTAACATCTGGAAATCTTGGTCCAGGAAAAATGAGACAGGGCTTGACAATATAAATGACAAACAGAAGGAGCAATAACGTTTTTATAAATATTCTGAAATTCATACATTCTCAATTCCACTACATCGCTTATATTTGCTAAGGCCAAAATTCCATGCCCCATAGAAGAAAAGAAACTTATAAAAACCAAACTACATACTGATCATTTTTCTTCTGAAAATAAGATATTAACCTCTGTTACTACAGAGTACATGTCAAATACAGAAATATCCCTGGTAAAATATCTTTTAGCAACATGCAAAGCAATTCACTGTAGGTTTATACAGTATATTAACGACACATAAATAGTGCTTCTGAACATAAAAATAACTCAATGTTCTCAAGCTTCCATGAAAATCAGTTTTTTCTTTTTTTTTTTTTTTTTTTTTTTTTTTTTTTTTTTTTTTTTTAAGCAAAATGGGCTAATTAACCTACTAGTCCATGTTATGAACTGCTTTTAAGGATCTAACAATGTCATCTTGTCCCTTCCTCAATACATATTTAATAAGAAGACATTAAAATTAGATTCTGTTCAAGAGAAATATTGCTTCTTTCACCTTGCAGTTCTGCAGAACCCGTAATATGTAATAGAAAAATCAGAGTTGTGCTAATGAGTACTCTTAGAAGAATAATTACTGAAAATGTCACATATAAGAAAGTCAAAATGAAGGGTAAAATAAATTGTTTATTCATGGATAGCTTATATTGACAACGGTAGAATGGCTTAAGCACTGCACGAACTTTGGCTAGTGTTTGTTTCATGTTAACACACAAGTCAATCTGAGGTACCTCAAACGTAACTGTAATATTTGATGATCATGAGTAAGAGTGAGAGAGAAATTCATCTAAAAGTTAGCATAAAGTACAGCAAAACAAAATCTTTAGTTTTGCAACAAAGGTAACTTGGAACTCCATTATGAAATTTCTAAAAATAATTAAAAATAAAAACTTAATATTAACAAAACTAATAATTTAATAATGTATAGCTTTGCTAGTCAACATGTGTACCTGAAGCAGCAGATCCCACAGATCTTGTTAAAAATGTTGATTATCATAATCAGTATATCAGAAGTAGACATACTTCTACTCCACCCAGGGACTCTACTCACTAAGTATAACTGTCTACTCTGGACCTGATATATACAACAAACATGAAACAACTCTAAAGGTAGAGAAAAGAAGGCAGACTAAAGACCTCAAGATCCATGATGACATGTTGGGTTTTCTTTTTGCTTCTTTTATCCCAGATCTGCAGTGGGAAAAAAAAGCTGGAAACTCAGAAATATAGACAAAAATAGGCAAAGAAACAAAACAAACAAAATAACAACAGCAAAAATAAGAAAGCCCTAACAAAAACATGCTCTCTCTAGTCAATGGTCTAGGAAATGGCCAGCCTATGATAATAAAAACATTTAGACACCAACAGTTTTACACAAGCCAAACATCACAGAAAAAGAAAAAAAAAAACATGGTCCTACTAAATTCACACCAGCACAGGCCAAGCGGGGAGCTTAGGCCTCCATCTTCTCAAGATTGTGATGAGTCACCCCAACACCCTAGCTGGTGCTTGAGAGAAAGCCAAGTGGGGAGCTGGGACTTTCATCCCCTCCAGCAGGTAACCAGCTCTTCCCTAGTACACTGTGTACTATCAGTGGAACCACATGCAAAACCAAAACTTCCAACCCCTTCCCCATCAGTAATGAGGCACTCTTTCTCCTCCCAACTGGGGTGGTTTCAAAGGAGGCAGAGTGGAGAGTTAGCACTTTCACCATTGCCTGGCAATAAAGTTATCTTTTATTGGAGGCCATCCTCAACATGATGTCAGTGAAGACCATGTGGAGAGCCAAAACTCCCACTCCCACTCAGCAGTAATGAGACACTCCCGTCTTCAGGAGTAAATAGAAGCCAAATGAGGAACACAAACTTTTTTCTCCACCTGACAGTAATAAGGGAACTCCTTCCCCACATATCTGCTAAAATGGTGTAGAAAAGGCCAGTTAAAACAGAAGGTTTAAATAAAACCCAGAGTCCTATAACATATGAAAAAGTCCAGATATCAGTCAAAAATCACTCATCATACCAAGAACCTGGAAGATCTCAAATTAAATGAAAAAACACAATTAATAGATGCCAACACTAAGAGACAGATGTTAAAATCATCTGACACCGATTTTAAAGCAACAATGATAAAAATTTTTCAATCATCAATTACAGACATACTTGAAATAAATGAAAAGGGAAAAACAACAAAGAAGTAGAAAATATAAGGAAAAATCAAATAAAAAAAAGTGTTACAACAGAAAAATATGGTAACTCAGACACAAAGCTCATTTGGAAAGGCTCAACAGCAGAACGAATGGACAGAGAAAAGAATCAGTAAACTGGAAGGCAGAATAG
Source organism: Mandrillus leucophaeus (assembly GCF_000951045.1). Lineage (NCBI taxonomy): Eukaryota > Metazoa > Chordata > Mammalia > Primates > Cercopithecidae > Mandrillus > Mandrillus leucophaeus. The sequence continues at coordinate 211,408 of NW_012101530.1, read as the reverse complement.
ATGTTATCTAATCTGAACAAAAGAAATAAAACACACTACATAAAATAAACAGAGCCTCAGAAACCTGGAGACAGTATACTTAAAAAAAATATTGACGCTAATATTCAGGTAAAGTTTCCATACTTTATTCAAACTGGTAAAATGACAACATCAATAGATATGTACATATAATACAATATGTAGAGTAACCACCAGAAAGTACACAAGGATATACCTCACAAATGCTATTAATAAATCAAAACAGAATTCTAAAAATGATTGTATAATCTTTAAAATAAATAAAACAAAGAATTACAAAACAGAAGGAGAAAAAAAACAGAAAACAAAAATAAAGTGCCAAGATTAAGTCCTAACATATTAATAATTGCATTAAATGTAAATAATCTAAATATAACATTAAAAGACAGAGATTGTGAATACTGCTGCAATAAACATACGTGTGCATGTGTCTTTATAGCAGCATGATTTATAATCCTTTGGGTATATACCCAGTAATGGGATGGCTGGGTCATATGGTACATCTAGCTCTAGATCCTTGAGGAATCACCATACTGTTTTCCATAATGGTTGAACTAGTTTACAATCCCACCAACTGTGTAAAAGTGTTCCTATTTCTCCACATCCTCTCCAGCACCTGTTGTTTCCTGACTTTTTAATGATCGCCATTCTAACTGGTGTGAGATGGTATCTCATTGTGGTTTTGATTTGCATTTCTCTGATGGCCAGTGATAAGGAGCATTTTTTCATGTGTCTGTTGGCTGTATGAATGTCTTCTTTTGAGAAATGTCTGTTCATATCCTTTGCCCACTTTTTGATGAGGTTGTTTGTTTTTTTCTTGTAAATTTGTTTGAGTTCTTTGTAGGTTCTGGATAGCAAAGACTTGGAATCAACCCAAATGTCCATCAGTGACAGACTGGATTAAGAAAATGTGGCACATATACACCATGGAATACTATGCAGCCATAACAAAGGATGAGTTCGTGTCCTTTGTAGGGACATAGATGCAGCTGGAAACCATCATTCTTAGCAAACTATCACAAGAACAGAAAACCAAACACCGCATGTTCTCACTCATAGGTGGGAACTGAACAATGAGATCACTTGGACTCGGGAAGGGGAACATCACACACCGGGGCCTATCATGGGGAGGGGGGTGGGGTGAGGGATTGCATTGGGAGTTATACCTGATGTAAATGACGAGTTGATGGGTGCTGACGAGTTGATGGGTGCAGCACAGCAACATGGCACAAGTATACATATATAACAAACCTGCACGTTATGCACATGTACCCTAGAACTTAAAGTATAATAATAATAATAAATAAATAAAATAATTAAATAAATAAATAAAAGACAGAGATTGACAGATGAAATTTAAAAGCATAACAAAATTATATGCTGTCTACAAGAAACTCTCTTCAACGAAATAGGGAAGTTGAAAGTAAAAGAATGGAATATATACATAATGGACATATCGTTCAAAGAAAATCATGAGTGGGTATACTAATGTTAGATAATGTAGACTTCAGAGCAAAAACATATATATATCAGAAAGAGATATTATATAACTATAAAATAGTCAATACAGGAAGAAGACACAGCAATCTTAAATATATATGCACCAAATAACAGAGATACAAAATATATGACACAAAAACTGATAAAATTGAAAGAAGAAACAAACAAATCCACAATTACAGTTGGAGTCTTTAACATGCCTTTTGCAAGAACTAAACAGCTGGACAAAAAATTAGCAAGAATATAGATGAACTCAAAAACACCATCAACCTACAAGATCCAATCAATATTTATAAAATATTCTACTGAAGAATAGGAAACTATATACAGTTTCAAGAGCCCACAGATCATATACCAAGACAGAATATATCCTGACCTACAAAAAAAATTTTTAAATAATTGAAATCAGACTAAATATGTTCTCTGACTATAACAGAGTAAATCTAAAAATAACAGGAATTTCCCCACTGAGAAAGTAAACAATACATTTTAAGTAATCCATAAGTCAAAGAGGAAGTCTCAAAGGAAGTCAAAATACATTCAAATAAATAAAAATATAACATATCAAAATTTGTGGGACACAGTTAAAGCAGTACAAAAAGAGTAATTTACAGCATGCAATACATATATTAGAAAAAAGAAAAAGTTTTGAATCAAAAAGCTAAGCCCCTACCTGAAGAAACTATGAAAAGTAAAGCAAAGTAAACCCAAGCTAAGTAGAAGGAAGTAAATAAGTAAATAATAAAGAGCTAAAATTAACAAATCAAAAAAGAAAAAATCAATAGAGAAAACCAATAAAACAAAGAGTTAGGTCTTTGAAAAGATCAATAAAACTGAAAAAATCTCTAACAAGACTGACAAAGAAGAAAGAAGGCATGAGTTGTCAACATCAGAAATGAAATAGAAGATTCATTCAAGATCCTAAAGATAATCAAAGAATAATGAGAGAATGCAATGAAAAACTCCATTGACATAAATTTAACAACTTAGACAAAACAAACTACTTCCCCCAAAAACATAAACTACCACAACTCATCTAATATGAAATAGGTAACTTGAACATCCTTGTAACCAGTAAGGCAATTAAATGTATAACTTAAAAAATCCCAAAAAATGAATGTCCAGGCCCAGAAGGGTTCAATGGAGTATTCTACCAAATGGTTAAAGAAGAATTAACATCAACTCTATACAATTTCTTCCAGAAAACAGAAGAAGGAAAACGTACTAATTAATTTATGAAACTAAAATTACACTAATTCCCAAACCAGACAAAGACAAAAGGAAGGGAGGCAAGGAAGAGGGGAGGGAGATGAAAGAAAGAGAAATAAAATTACACATCAATACTCATCATAAATATTGATGCAAAAAAACATTAACAAAATATTGCAAACAAAATTCAAAAATATAGCAATAATACAATGATATAAAAAGAATCATACAACATGACCTAATGGGGTTTATTTCAGGGAAGCAAGGCTAGTTCAATTTTCAATAATCAATCAGTGTAAACTAACACATTAACAGGATTTATTTAAAATCACATATCAAATGATGCAGAAAATACATATCAAATGATGCAGAAAAAATCATTTGACAGAATTCAATACTTATTTATAATAAAAAATGCTCAGAAAAATAGGAATAGAAGTGAACTTCCTCAACTTGATAAAAAGCATCTTCAAAAAACCTATAGATAACATTATACTTAAGTGATAAAAGACTCAAGACTTTCACCCTGAAATTGGGAGCAAAGCAGAGATGTCTACTCTCAGCACTTTTACTCAATATAGAGAAACAAGAGGAAATAAAAGGCATGAATATCGGGAAAAAAAAAAAAACTACCCCTATTTCTAGATGATATGATAGTTAATATAGAAAATCTCAATAAATTCATTAAAAAGTCATAGAAACAATAAATGAATTTAGCTAGGTAGCATGATACAAAATAAACCTGCAAAAATAAATTATATTTTAATATCAATAATGAATATGTGGGAAGAATTTAAAAAGCAGTACTATTTACAACCACGAAAGCATACTTAAATATAGGTGAAACTCTAACAAAAACATGTATAAAACCTGTATGCTGAAAATTCTGGTGAAAGAAATCAAAGACCTAAATAAAGGGAAAGACATACTGTGATGGTAAATTGAAACACTCAACATAGTAAAGATACCAGTTTTTCCCAAACTTTTATACAAGTTTGATGAAATTCCTATCAAAACTCAACCAATGTTTTTCATAGATATAGACAAGATATAGATATAGATACAGACAATAGATATAGATATAGATATAGACAAAATTATTTTCAAATTTATACAGAAGGTAAAAGAACTAGAATAGTTAAAACAATTTTGAAAAATAATAAAGCAGGAATCATCAGTATACCTAATTTCAAGACTTTTACAGCTACAAGAATCCAGATTGTGTTGTACTGGTGAAGGGATAAACACATAGCCTAATGGAACAAAGTAAAGAATCCAGGAACATATCCACACCAATATGCCCAACTTATTTATGACAAAGTTGCAGAGACAATTCAATAAAAGAGAGTTTTTCAGCAAATTGTGCTAGAGCAATTGACTATCCATAGACAAAAGAATACCCTTTGACCTAAATTTTATACCTTAAGCAAAAACCAAATCAAAATGGACCACAGATTTAAATGAAAGTCATAAAATCATAAGACTTTTAGAAAAAAACATAAGAGAAAAATCTTCAGGATCTAGAGCTAGGCAAGGAGTTCTTATGACATGAACCATAAAAATTGATTAATTGGACTCCATCAAAATTAAAAATTTTCTCTGTGAAAGGCCACATGAACAGGATGAAAAGACAAGTCAAAAACAGGTAGAAAATATTTGCAAATGATATATCTGACAAAGGATAATTTTCTAGAATAGATTAGCTCAAAATGTAAATTTAAAACATTCAATTAGAAAATGAAAAAGCCACGTACAGACATTTCACATATCTAGAGACTATATAAATGGAAAATAAGTACATGAAAAGACAATTAACCATTATGAAACTCCAAATTAAAAGAACAGTGAGGTATGACTACACACTATCAGAAAGGCAAAAAAAAAAAAAAAAAAAAAAGATAGTGGCATCACCAAATGCTGCTAAGAATGTGAAGAAACTGGAACATTCATACATTGCTGCTGGGAATGTAAAACGTTACAACCACTCTGCATAATGGTTAGGCAACTTTTAAAAAAACTAATCATTCAATTATTATACAATCCAGAAAATTCGCTCTAAGACATTTTTACCAGAAAAACTAAGGGTTATGTTCATTTCAAAAAACAAAAATTAGAAACAACCTGATGTCTTTCAATGGATGAATTGTAAAACAAAACATCATACATCTGTTCCTTGGAATAGTACTCATCAATTTAAAAAATGAACAAACTATTGATGCATAGAACAACCTGAATGAATCTCCAGAAATTATGCAGAGCAAAAAAAAGTCAAATCCTAAAAGGTTACATACTATATGATACCATTTACATACTGTTCTAGAAATGACAAAAATAGAAATGAAGAACAGATTCACAGTTTTCAGATCTTAAGGAAGAAGTGGGGTGGGAGGAAAGTGGTCATGGCTATAAAAGGGCAATATGAGAAAGCCTTTTAGTCAAGTAACACATCTGTATATTAACTGTATCAATGTCAATATTCTGTTTGTAATATCATACTGTAGTTGAGGATGTTTGAGACTCCGTCTCAAAAAAAAAAAAAAAAAAAGATAGCATTTATTTGTTCTATTTATTTGCTCTATTTATTCTAAAACAGCCCTGGCTCCCTCCCTCAATCTCATCTAATTTACCCCAATCTTACTTTCCTTCCTAAAATGCGATAGAATCCAGAAATATGTAAAAAAGAAAAGCAAAAAGATAATAACAAATTTCAAAACCTAACACTAAATTGCAGTGCACAGTACACATTAGGGCACTATCCTAGTTTATCTTATGTGTAAATTTCTTCCAGTAATGTCCTGAAAGTTAAATGCCTTCCTTTTAAAATATATTTTTTCCATTATCATTTAAACCAACAACTACCTTTACCCTTTCAAAACTTGGGATCCTAACCATCTATGTCTTACTCAAATATTCCCTGAGTACAGCATGCTTAAAGCAGGGTAACAAAAGACCAAAAGGCAGATGAGTGTGTCTGAATCTCATTAAGGCACAGATGGAGTTGTATTTGACTCATTGTACTTGATCTACATTCCTACACCAGACCAAAGATGAAGCCAGGAAAATTCAATTCCTTTGAATTCTATACTCACCTTAGCAAAAGTGGGAGTGGATCTCACAGGCTACTCACAGCAAATCTGCAGTGCTCTCATTTGTCATAAAGGACAAACTAGAAACTCCCCATGGATGGTGAGGATAGGCAGCATGGCGGAAGTGTGCAGAGTGGTGGTGAGGGTGGCTGCTATCGCAGCATATAGCCTATCTTAAAGGTGGATACCTGAAAGATACTCAGGTAACATGGAAAATGTCAAATTCTGGTTGTAGACCACTCCTGGGAATAGATTTTTAAAAGTATAAGACTCCCAAAATGCCAGAGTATAAACGACCCTCCCTTTCAATCACGTATCCTTGTTTTTCCTATTTCCCCCATTATAAATATCAAAGACCTGAGCATTTGCATGGGATTGGTGTGCTCAAAATTTCTTGAAAATAGCGTGTAAAATGTCAGTAAGATGAAATGGGTTAAAAAGAGAAACGCAGCATATTATACTTCTGATTATTTCTGCAGCCACGAGGTTTTCATTAAGCTTCAAGCATGTGGGTTTGTGATTATGTTCATGACAACAAACACTAAAACATGGAACAAGATCTGTAGTTCAAAGAAATGAAATATTCCAGAATTTATCCACATATTCCAATATACTGTTTTTGTGTATTTTGTTTCCAACTCAAGAGGTTTCTTGAAACCTCTACAAAAATGTTAATCTTAGTGATTCATTCACAAAGAGTTTAAGCTAAAATTTTGGTAGTTTAATCTGGAGTTCAATTGTCAAGTAATGATTTTAGAACTGATATAAATTTTTAAAATTTTGATCAGATCATAGAAAATAGATAAACATGTCTATTCTAATGCAAAATTTTAGTTACGTTTCCTGTATTATCTTCCAGGCTTAATTATGTATGTTCTGATTTAACAGGTTATTAATTTTTTTAAAGATCATTGGAAAAATATGTTCAAATAAAATTATTCAAGGAATATATTTCTACCAGTACTCTTGTTTCCTAACTTCCTATTTTTTAAGTTCCTCCCTTAATTTTCAAACACAAACTTCTTTTCTTTTCTCTCCTGATATTTGCTGCTCCTAACCATACTTACATTGTTCAATGCCTTCTAAATATAACAACCGCTATGGTCTGAATGTTAGCATCCCCTCTCAAAATTCATGTGTTGAAACCTAACCCTTATGGTGATTAAATTAAGAGAGGGGGCCTTTGGGAGGTAATAAGGTCATGAGATCTCTGCCCTCATAAATGAGATTAGTGCCCTTATAAAAGAGGCTTGACGGAGCCTGTTTGCCCCTTCCACTATGTGAGGATGTAGCAAACAAGTGCTATCTTTGAAGCAAAGACTAGGCCCTCATTGGACACTGAATCTGCTGGTACCTTGATCTTGGATTCCCTAGCATCCAGAATTGTGAGCAATAAATTTCTGTTGTTTAGAAATTACCCATTCTTACGTGTTTTCTTATAGCAGCCCAAATAGACTAAGACCATACCTAGTATGTGCCTTCATGCAAGAATTGTATATAGTAGTAGACTTACATGTTATCTTAGTCAAACCAGACTGAAAAACTTCTATAGTAAATATAACTTCTGTTTTATAAATCAGGAAACTAAGATCTACAGAAATCAATTAAACTTGCCCAACTTAACAAAGTTTCTAGATGGCACAGCCAAGCTTTATCCAGTTCTAATGTACTCCAACACCCAAAACATACTTTCATCATAGTAGTAAGTATTGAGGCCACCTTGGTTGAACAATCACATTTGGATATTCATATACTTTACTCATATTTCTGCTCCATCTTGTACAGAGGGGCCTATCTGGCTCCCACTTAAAAATAAAATTATTGGAATCACAGGTTCTATGTCTATTTCACAAAGACAACTGAGAACCTAGCTCTCCATCAAGCCTCTGAAGCAAGAGCACTCCATCATTAATAAATCCAGGGTTTTGAATGGATTCTATTTTTAGAATGCTTGAAAAGATCCAAAGGCTAGAAAAATCAAATTTTCAAATAGGCAGATTTCTGATAACAAAAGATTGAATCAAATATGAAAGAAAAAATACTTTTTTTCCAAAACAGACTGCATGACCAGATGGAAGAAAGAGTTTAAGAACAAAAAATTTCAAGTACTTAATTCAAATGAAGAATACAGGCATTCGAGGGTCAATGTACTACTTAGAACAGCCAGAGTGCCAGCATGGACAGAATACTGCACCCTCATTCTCTGATGCTTTTCACTCATCTGCCCTATCACTTCCTTATTCTCCCTCTAATGTCATTAGTTTAAAAAGGTAGAAGGGCAAAATATAGCAAATAATAAATGCTCAGTTAACTGTAGATTATTCATTGGATTTAATGAAAATTATACCCATCCTTAACTGAATTTAATAACTTATTTTAAGGATGATCGCCTCTCCAGTCATCACTTTTATTTTACAGAAGAGAAGAAAAAATATTCTGAGAGGTTAAAATGTTCCCAAAGTCACAAGAAGCAAGGCATAGTGTCCACTGTATGCCAGAGGTTGTAGATTTGCATTCTTTATAAAAGGTATGTCAACTCTTAGATCATTATATCTTTTTCACAGAAAACATGACTCATCGTGATTATGCACATTATAAAATTACATTGGCTCAATGTTCAGAAAAACAAATAAGTAGAAGACAAAGATAGGAGAAAAAGCTAACATGGATATTAAGAAGGAAAAAAGGATGCATATGCTAAAATAGGTCTTCAAAAATTTGCAGTAAGTATTCTGACTCCATCACAAGAATCAATGACCTTCTTAACAGGTGGCTCGGAGCCAAGAAAAATTCACTAGATGAGAATGAAGGAGAGAGTCAAAGAACCAATCAGCAAAATAAAATTTCAATAGCTACTGCTAAGTAAGACAGATGCCCATCTCTGTCTGCCCTGTCCCTCACCATACAAAGGCCATCAGTTATACCACTCTGTAACCATTACCTTTGGTTCCAAATTTACCATAAGCATGCATCAGATAGTGATAAAAACGCTTTCCATCTCTTATTAACAATACTTTCTGCTACATATTCAGTCTTGTATTCATTCCCTTTACATATATGTAAAAATTAGCATGTGAGTAAAAATCAGGTTCTATATGCTGACAAACACAGAACTGAATGAACCTGGTATATACAATTAGTTAGTAAAGAGATGGCAACAAAAAGGGAGTTGCTATGATCAAATACAATCATATTCTCTCAACGCTGCTAAAAGAGTTTAATAATCCAAATAAACATTATAATCAAACAGAATTCTGAGGCTTGACTTAAGAGAAAAAATAGCCCTTTTCTTATTTATTTTCTTGGCCATGTTTGAAATGGAGAAAGAAAGAAATAACTGCCCAAATATGTGCACTTTGTGTATGAGTCCATAAATTTCTATCCATATTATTCAAGCCAGAAAAGTTACACAATCAAGTCTTTTTTTGTTTTTAACTTAGTGATTAGGAGTAATTAACCATGATCCTGTTGAGCTGCAAATGTGGCAATGTAAAGGCCTTTGCCCCTATGATTTATGGTCTTGATTTAATAGTGTTGTGTATTCAATGTATTTAATATACAGGAGCTGTCTTTTCCTGGTTGGTAATTAATGTCCCTTAGACCGTGAAATTGCTCAGAACTGGGACTTCTCTGTGGAGACTATATTCCAGATTACACTGCCATTTTTACTTTATAGGTACTTGAATTTTTATAATTTATTTCTAGATTGTACAGCTTCACATTTTGCTTCAAGGTTACTAGTCAGATAGCTTACTCTTCTAATAACAAATTCCATCTCTGTGAAGTATTGGCATTTGTCATGCTATCAGTTTTTGAAATGTTTTGGAAGTGCCTGAGACAATCCATTGCTCATCACTTCCACCACTTCTAACCTAGTCCAACCTACAGCCATATCTCAAATGTCATCATCTCCTGCTCTCTAGTTGATTCACATTTTAGGCAGGGTAATCTTTTTCAAGATAGATTACTTTATTCAAGATTTACTATTTATAATTGAAAAATATTATATATAGATTTAAGGCATAATATTTGATGATTTAATAGACACATATATTATGAAATAATCACCACAATTAATTAACCTGTCACCTCATGTAGTTGTCAATATTTTTTCTTTGTTTTTGTGGTGAGAACACCTGGGATCTACCCTCTTAGCAGATTTCAAGCATATAATAAAATATAACAACTATAGTCACCAGAACTTAGATCTCCAGAATGTACTCATCTAATAACTGTAAAGTTTGTATGCTTTGACCACTATCTCCCCTCATCATGACCTCCAGCAATCTTCCTTCTACTCTCCATTTCTATGAGTTTGACTTTTTTACATTCCACATATAAGTGAGATCATGCAATATTTGTCTTTTTGTGTCTGGCCTACTTCACTTAGCATAAAGTCCTCCAGATTCATCCATGTTGTCGCAAATGGCAGAATTTCCTTCCTTTCTAAAGCTGAATAATATTCTATACATACACCATGGTTTCCCTATCCATTCATACATTGACAGACATTTAGGTTGTTTCCCTATCTTGTTGATTGTCAATAATACTGCAATGAACATGAAAGTGCAGATCTCTCTCTGAAATAGTGATTTTTCTTGTACAGTAGCCCCCCGCCCCCCTTATCTGCAGTGTTGCTCTATGGTTTTGATCACCCATGGTCAATTGCAGTCCAAAAATATTAAATGAAAAATTCCAGAAGTAAGAATTCATAAGTTTTAAATTGCTTGTTGTTTTCAGTAGCATGATGAAATCTAATGTAATCTAGCTCTGTCTTGCCTGGGACATGAATCATTCCTTTGTCCAGCATGTCCTTGCTGTATATACTACCCACTTGTTAATCATCAACATCATCTGCTCCTGACAGCCAACCACATCATAGCCCAATAATCCAGGATCACCTGAAGGAGATGATCTTCCTTCTGAGGTATAGTCGGAAACGGAATAATAGCCTAACACTACATCCCAATGGCTACGGCATTCACCTCACTTCATTTCATCATATAGGCATTTTATCATTTCACATCCTCACAAGCATATTTTATTATTGGTTATTTGTATTCATTTCTTATTGTGCCTATTTTATAAACTTAATCATAGGCATGTATGTGCAGGAAAAAATATAGTATATATAGAGTTCATTACTTTCTAAGGTTTCAGACATCCACTGTGGGTCTTGGAACATATTTCCCACAGATAAGGAAATTGCTGTATATATACCCAAAAGTAGATCACTGGAATATATGTAGTTTTATTTTTAATTTTTTGAGGAGCCTCCATACTGTTTTTCACAAGTGCTGCGCCATTTACACTCCCATCAGTAGTGTACAGACGTTCCCTTTTCTCCATATCTCACCAACACTTATCTTTCATTTTTCTCCTAGTAGCCATTTCAACAGGTGTGATGCGGTATCTCACTGTGAGTTTGATTTGCATTTCCCTGATGATTAGTGATGTGGAGCACTTTTTCATATACCTATTGGCCATTTGTCGCCTTCTGTTGAGAAATGTCTGTTCAGGTCTTTGCCCATTTTTCAAACAGATTGTTTTGATGCTATTGAGTAGTTGAGTTCTTCATGTATTTTGCCTGTTAACCCTTTATAGGATATATTGTCTGCAAATATTTTCTCCCATTCTGTATGTTGTCTCTTCACTTTGTTATTTGTTCCTATGTAAATGCTTTTCACTTTGATGTAAATTCATTTGTCTATTTTTTGCTTTTGTTGCCTGTGCCTTTGTGATCATATCAAAAAATGTATTGCCCAGACTAATGTTGTGAAGCATTTTTCTTATGTTTTCTTTTACTACTTTGGCAATTTCAGGTCTTAAAGTTAATTTTTCAATACATTTGACTTGAGTTTTGCATGCAGTGTAAGATAAGGATCATATATCATTATTCTGCATGTGTGTATCTGATTTTTCCAGGATCATTTATTGGAGAGATTGTCTTTTCCACATTATGTAAGACCAGTTGACTGTGTATGCATGGGTTTATTTCTATGCTCTTTTTTCTGTTTCATTGGTTTTCATGCCAGTACCATACTTTTTAATTAGTGTAGCTTTGTAATAAAATTTTAACTTTTGCAGCATGATACCTCTAGCTTTATTCTTCTTGCTAAATTTCTTTGCCTACTCAGGGTCTTTTGTGGTTTCACAGGAATTATAGGATTGTTTTTCTATATCTGTAACTACTTCCATGCAGATTTTGATAGAGATGGCACTGAATCTGTATATAACTTTGGTTATTAACATTTTAACAATATTAATTCTTCCAATGAATGAACGTGAGATGTTTTTCCATTTATTTGTCTTCCTTAATTTCCCTTATCAATGCTTTATAGTTTTTAGTGTACAAGTCTTTCACTTCTTTGGTTAAGTTTATTCCTAAGTATTTTATTATTTTTGTTGACATTAGGAATGAGATTGTTTTCTTAATTTTCTTTTTGGACAGTTTGTTGTTTGTAAATAGAAGCACAATTGATTTTGTTCCATTGATTTTGTATTATGCAACCTTACTGAATTCATTTGTTAGTTCTAACAGAATTTTGTTGTTGTTCATTCTTTAGTGTTTCCTAGGTATATGAGCATGTTATCTGCAAACAAAGACAATTTTTCTTCTTCATTTTGTTTTTTTCTTACTTAAATGATCTGGCTAAAACTTCTGATACTACGTTGAGAAGTGACCAGAGTAGGGATCTTTGTATTGTTCAGTATCTCAGAGGAAAAGTTTTCAGTTTTTTCTCATTTATTATCCTGATAGGTATGGGTTTTTCATATAGAGACTTCACTATTTTGAAGTAAGATCCTTCTATCACT
>NW_012101530.1:191754-198729 GCF_000951045.1 Mandrillus leucophaeus | reverse complement strand
GAAACGGAATAATAGCCTAACACTACATCCCAATGGCTACGGCATTCACCTCACTTCATTTCATCATATAGGCATTTTATCATTTCACATCCTCACAAGCATATTTTATTATTGGTTATTTGTATTCATTTCTTATTGTGCCTATTTTATAAACTTAATCATAGGCATGTATGTGCAGGAAAAAATATAGTATATATAGAGTTCATTACTTTCTAAGGTTTCAGACATCCACTGTGGGTCTTGGAACATATTTCCCACAGATAAGGAAATTGCTGTATATATACCCAAAAGTAGATCACTGGAATATATGTAGTTTTATTTTTAATTTTTTGAGGAGCCTCCATACTGTTTTTCACAAGTGCTGCGCCATTTACACTCCCATCAGTAGTGTACAGACGTTCCCTTTTCTCCATATCTCACCAACACTTATCTTTCATTTTTCTCCTAGTAGCCATTTCAACAGGTGTGATGCGGTATCTCACTGTGAGTTTGATTTGCATTTCCCTGATGATTAGTGATGTGGAGCACTTTTTCATATACCTATTGGCCATTTGTCGCCTTCTGTTGAGAAATGTCTGTTCAGGTCTTTGCCCATTTTTCAAACAGATTGTTTTGATGCTATTGAGTAGTTGAGTTCTTCATGTATTTTGCCTGTTAACCCTTTATAGGATATATTGTCTGCAAATATTTTCTCCCATTCTGTATGTTGTCTCTTCACTTTGTTATTTGTTCCTATGTAAATGCTTTTCACTTTGATGTAAATTCATTTGTCTATTTTTTGCTTTTGTTGCCTGTGCCTTTGTGATCATATCAAAAAATGTATTGCCCAGACTAATGTTGTGAAGCATTTTTCTTATGTTTTCTTTTACTACTTTGGCAATTTCAGGTCTTAAAGTTAATTTTTCAATACATTTGACTTGAGTTTTGCATGCAGTGTAAGATAAGGATCATATATCATTATTCTGCATGTGTGTATCTGATTTTTCCAGGATCATTTATTGGAGAGATTGTCTTTTCCACATTATGTAAGACCAGTTGACTGTGTATGCATGGGTTTATTTCTATGCTCTTTTTTCTGTTTCATTGGTTTTCATGCCAGTACCATACTTTTTAATTAGTGTAGCTTTGTAATAAAATTTTAACTTTTGCAGCATGATACCTCTAGCTTTATTCTTCTTGCTAAATTTCTTTGCCTACTCAGGGTCTTTTGTGGTTTCACAGGAATTATAGGATTGTTTTTCTATATCTGTAACTACTTCCATGCAGATTTTGATAGAGATGGCACTGAATCTGTATATAACTTTGGTTATTAACATTTTAACAATATTAATTCTTCCAATGAATGAACGTGAGATGTTTTTCCATTTATTTGTCTTCCTTAATTTCCCTTATCAATGCTTTATAGTTTTTAGTGTACAAGTCTTTCACTTCTTTGGTTAAGTTTATTCCTAAGTATTTTATTATTTTTGTTGACATTAGGAATGAGATTGTTTTCTTAATTTTCTTTTTGGACAGTTTGTTGTTTGTAAATAGAAGCACAATTGATTTTGTTCCATTGATTTTGTATTATGCAACCTTACTGAATTCATTTGTTAGTTCTAACAGAATTTTGTTGTTGTTCATTCTTTAGTGTTTCCTAGGTATATGAGCATGTTATCTGCAAACAAAGACAATTTTTCTTCTTCATTTTGTTTTTTTCTTACTTAAATGATCTGGCTAAAACTTCTGATACTACGTTGAGAAGTGACCAGAGTAGGGATCTTTGTATTGTTCAGTATCTCAGAGGAAAAGTTTTCAGTTTTTTCTCATTTATTATCCTGATAGGTATGGGTTTTTCATATAGAGACTTCACTATTTTGAAGTAAGATCCTTCTATCACTGTTTTGTTGAGGTTTTTTTTAAATCATGAATGGGTATTGTACTTTGTCAATTGCTTGTCCTGCATCTATGAAGATGATGTTATTTTTGTCTTTCATTCTGTTAATTGTGTATGTAGAATCATCCTTGCATAACAGAAAAAATCTGTTGGATCCTTTTATCATGGTATTGGATCCTTTTATCATGCCGTTGATTAGATTTACTGGTATTTCCTTGAGGATTTTGCATCCAGGTTCATCAGGAAAATTAGCCTATAGTTTTCTTTTCTTTACTATTTTGCCTGGCTTTAGTAGCAGCATTTTATGCTGGCCTCATAAAATGAGTTGGAAAGTGCTCCTTTTTCTTCAATTTTCTGGAACAGTCTAATAAAGATTCATATTAATTTCTCTTTTAATGAAATTCACCTATGAAGCCATCAGGTTCTGAACTGTTCATTGTTGGGAGATTTTTCATTACTAATTCAATCATCTGTTTATTAGTTATTGTTCTTTTCAGGTTTTCTATTTCCTCCTGAAACAATTTTGGTAGTTTGAAAGTTTCTCAAAATTGATCCATTTATTTTATGTAATCTAGTTTTTCGGCATATAATTGTTTACAATAGTCCTTATGATTTTTATTTCATAAAAATTCATTTCAATGTCTCCTCATATTTCTGATATCAAATGTTTGAATCTTCTTTCTCTTTTTCTTAGGCTAGCTAAGGGTTTTTTAAAACTTTTACTTATTTCGAAAAACAACTTCTAGCTTTGTTGATTTTTTTCTGTTTTTTTAATTCTCTATTTGATTTCTTTTCTGATTTTTATTGTATCCTTATTTATGAGAACACCAGGCTTAACTTACTCTTGTTTTTCTAGTTCTCTGAGGTGCAAAGATTTTTTTTCGATATACGCATTTATAGCTACATTACTGTTGAATTAACTATGTTATCAATCTATAATGACCTTCTTTTCCTCAAGATAAAGTTTTAGACTTAATGACTTTTTTTCAGATATAAACATACCCACCACTGTTTTCTTTTGTTTATTTGCATGAAATAACTTTTTATATCCCTTCCCTTTAGCCTATGTGTCTTTAATTCTAAAGTGAACCTCTTATAGACAACATATTACTGAATTTGTTTTTTGTCCACTCAGCCATTCTATCCTATGACTTTTGTTTGGTGATGAGTTTAATCCATTTATATTTAAAGAAATTATTTTTAGGTGAGGACATATTGTTACCATTTTGTTAGTTGTTTTCTGTTTATCTTACAGTGGTTTTGTCTGTCTCATCCTCTTTTGTTATCTTCCTTTGTTATTCTATTTTTTGTAGTGATTTGCTTTGATTTATTTTCTTTATCTTTTGTGTGCCTATTACAGGCTTTTTCTTTGTGGTTAGCTCATGGCTTGCATAAAACATCTGACAGTTTTAAACTTCTATTTTAAGTTGATAACAACTTAACTTCAATCTCATACAAAAACACTATACTTTTACTCCCCATACATACACTTTGTGTTCTTGTAGAAAGAGTGTGTTTCTTATCGTACTGTGTAACCACTAACACATTATTATCTATTAACATATGTGTTAATATTAAAAGTAATATATGCACCACTTTGATAATGTTACATTAATTTGTACATGTCCTTATATTGGTCTGTACCTGTTATATTTATGCTTTCATATGCTTTTTGTTGTTGTTTAGCATGTTTTCATTTCAATACAAAAAGTCCCTTAAGCATTTCTTATAAAGCAAGTCTAGTGGTGACAAACTCTCTCAGTTTTTCTTTATCTAGGAAAGTCACTATTTTGCCTTCATTTTTAAAAATAATTTTACAAAGTATAGTATTATTGTGGAGTTTTTTTCTTTCAGAACTTTTAATATATCATCCCAATCACTCCTGGACTGCTAAAAAAAATACACTGTCAGTCTTATAGAGGTTACCTTGCATATGATGAGTTGCTTTTCTCTTGCTGCTTTCAAAATTCTATCTTTGTCTTTGACATTTGATAATTTGATTACAGTGTGTCTCAGTATAGTCTTCTTTGGGTTTATCATGTTTGGAGACTTTATAGTTTTCATGAACTAAAATGTCAATTTCCCTCTCAAGACTTGGGAAGCTTTCAGACATTAATTCTTCTAAGCTTTCTTCTCCTTCCTCTGTCTCTTCTCCTTCTTGAACTCTCAAAATCCATATTTTAGTTTTCTTGGTTATGTATCATGAGTCTCATAAGCTTTCTTCATTCCTTTTCATTCTTTGTCCCCCTTTGTGAAACTTCAAATCACCTGTGCTCACATTTTTAGATTTTTTTCTGCTTGATTGAGTCTGCTGCTGACACTCTCTATTGCCTTTTTCATTCTATTCACTGTATTCTTCAGCTCCAGAATTTCTGTTTCGTTCTATGTTTATGATTTCTACATCTTTGTTGAACTTCTTGTTTTGTTCAGGTATTATTTTCTGATTTTGTTGAGTTTTCTCTCTGTGCTCTCTTTTAGCTCCCTTAATTTCCTTAAAAGGATTATTGTGAACTCTTAGTCAGTTGATAGACTTCCATTTCTTTACAGTCAGATAATGGAAAATTATCACATTGCTTTGGTGATGTCTTGTTTACTTGATGTTTTGTGTTTCCTGTAGCCTTGCATTGACATCTGCACATTTGAGGGTGCAGTCTCCTCTTCCAGACTTTATGAACTGGCTTCAGAAAGATATTTACTTAAGGTAGGGTGTGATGGTGCCAACTTGGTAGGGTGTGGCAACTCTGGCTCAGTTTGGGGGTGCTTAGTAGTAATTCTGGCTTCCAGGAGATGCAACAATGAAATCTTCACAGAGTTGCATCAGCTAGGTCAGCATCAGCAAAGATTATGAGGATCTTTAGCAGCCAATGTTACAGGCGTACCTGGCAACAACAAGGACTCTTGGTGTCCTTAATGGAAAAGGTTGCTGGGGTCCTCTAGTTCTCCTCTTCCCTCATAGGGGAAGTCATGACCAAGGGAATCCCTTTTAGCACCAGGTCTGACATGTGGGCACACACACCTGGCAGCAGCAATGGCTGGGTCTGGGGCACAGGTGCACTTACCATAATGATGGTGTGAGTGTCTCAGGTCTGAGTGTGCTAAGTAGCTGCAAAGACAGGGTCCAAGGCTTGGGGGTGTGCAGAACAGCTGCAGTATTTGGAACCATGGAATGGGCACACTCACTGCAGTAGTGACACCAGTATCTAAGGCATGGAAGTGTGTGGAAGAGTCTCAGGGTCTGTGGGGTCTACACATTCATTGTAGGGAATTGGTAGCTCTGGCTGGAAAAGAGACAAATGGCAGGCACAGCTGCAGATCAGCAGGATGGGGAAGAAGGTGCAGCTGTGGTATCTCTGCTCTCAGATGGGGTGTGGCTCAATCAGTTATTTATTACTTAAACTGAAAAGCCAGGTTTACATCATTAATGAGCTTACATTTTATATACTATTAGCTATGTGTTTGGAAGGAATGCAGGTAACACTGACTACCTTTTTACCAAGAAAAAAAGAAATTATTTGTCAAACTCCTTTAAAACGTTGTGTAGAAATACAGAGGTAAGGCTACAAAGTTTAACTCAATAATAACAGTTGCAAAAAAAAACTAGAAAAATCATCAAATCATGCCCTACCTCTTTCAGTTATTTTTTAATAACCTGCAGCAAAAAAGCAACTTTCTAACAGTAACCTATATATATTAAGTGTGCTGCCAACCCAGATCTTTAGAACATTACAAACAACTTTGGAAAAGGACACTTTTTGGAATATATATTTAAGCCTGGTTAAAAGATAGAACCATAATACAAACCTACTATACAGCAAGGACTTTGCACAGAGGCAAATTAACACACTATTTCCTAACTCAATACAGCACTATTTCTGGTCTACATCTTTCCATGTAAGCAATCTTGTCAACTACAAATGTACTATGCACCTACTATGTGCCAGTCACTATAAAGTACTAGACATCAAAAATGACTATAATGGGAAAACCTTTTTATTTTTTCCATTTAATCTTTTGAAATGATTTATAAATCTGTAAAGAAAAGTATTAGACTTCTCAGTTGTAGCTTCTGCAAACATGGCATAAGAATGGTGCTTACTTAATCTTACAGAGGAAATCTTCAATCTACAGAGTTGTCAAAATAAGCAGATAAAATCTGGAATGATTAACATGTCATCACAGCAGTAGTTCTTGTGTGGTTTTTTAGTCATACCTTCGAATGTAATAAATGAAGTGTTCCTACTTTGGACTTTCTCTTGCTGAAAGCAGTATTGTTCACTCAAGTCAAGTGTTCATTTTAGAGATGTTTTACCAGTGTAAAATAATTCCATCTTGTTAACCAGTTAAAATAACTCCATCATGGCATTCAGATGTCACCTATCTTCTTTAGTTTTATAAAGCTAAGACTAGCATCAGTCTGATCCTTTCCGACCTCTGTAATCTGTCTTGTTTCCTATTGGATATTAATCCTCACAAGCATCCCGCTATATGGCATTGGTACATAAAAGTGTCTGCCACTCCTAGTATCATCAATCCTACCACCACTGTGGAGCTTAGATTTTCCAGCCCATCAGGACAAATACAGCTTAGTGTCAGAGGCCATCAATTACACTGTCCCTATTCATTTTAATTCCATTGAAGTATCTAAGAGGGAAGATATTAAACATAGTAAGGAAGGCTCTTTGAACGGCTGGGGTATAAGAGAGTGGTAATCCAATGGCCTCCTCACTTTATGTGGACTTTGGTCCTTTTGTACACCTGTCTTCGGTTTGGTTTCTGAAGATGATAATTATAATTCTGTATATTTCAACTCAAATATACTTAAAACTGACTTATAAAAATAAACATTCAGCCACACATCAAGAAAAATCTTCCATTTTGATATGATAGTTTTGAAGTTCAAAATTTAAAGGAACTTCTTCTCTCTCACCCACTTTGCAAAATAACAATTCTAACATCCAAGATTTCTTCCAGGTGTCACTCCAGGTCCCACCTTTGGCAGCTGCCAGAGGCTTTAATCTAAAGCACACTCTGCTTGTGTAAAAGGCAGTTATCAGGTGTTTAATATATCCACTAACTAATCGAAGATTCTTTTCCTATAT
>NW_012101530.1:188720-190628 GCF_000951045.1 Mandrillus leucophaeus | reverse complement strand
CCTGGCATTGTATCAATGACAGCATGAGTTCCACTCACAGTAATGAAAAAAATAAAAAAGACATCAGAATTATGTTGAAAGAAATAGAAGTCATAAAAAGAGTTTTACTAGAAAATCCCGTAAGAAAAGAATTTGTTTTCAGTAGCAAAAGTACATGAATGAGAATACAACTTTCAAGGGAATAAAGAATGAAACTACAGTTTGGGCATACCTACTAAACCACATTCATCAGAGTATATTAATGTATTCCAAACAAAAGCAAGAAAAACAGAACATTCTACCTCACCCTGAAATATTCAATATTCTCTTTTTCTCTGTCTCTGTCTGTCTGTCTCTCCCTCTCTCTCTCTCACACACACACACACATACACACACACACATGTATGCACACATTTATTAATATATGAGATGTGTCTAGAACTAAAATATTCTTTGAGCATCTAGGATTCACTTTCAAAGTTTCTTTTCTCTTTAATGTCCCCCTAAAGCTATCTAATATTTTCAGTAATAACAGAATTCTTGGCCATATTGGTAAAAGAGTGGTTCAGAAGTAAATAATCTGAATGTTCACAGTTCCAGTACTTCAAGACCATGCCTTTGAACTGATTACACATAATTCTTCCATCTCTGACACTATTTATAAGCTAATATAAAATCACCTATAACAGGGTTGTCAAGATAATGGTCCACAGACCCTTGTATCATAATCATATGGAATATTTGATAAAACTAGAATCTTGAGCCCCTACAAGACCTACCAAATTCAAATCTCTAAAAGGCAGCCCAGAAATGTGTATTTTAGCCAGCACCCCATGTGAGACTCATGCCAAAGGAAGTTTGAGAATCACAAATCTGGAATCTGAAAGGTCCATAAATAAATTCAGAAGATATCTTCCATTGTTTTGTCTATAGTCTGTGAAATGTAATAAGAAATTTCTTCCCATTAGTAAAGTATAATAAGAATCTATGTTGAAAAATCTATCACAAAAGTAAGCACAAGCTTTAGATATTTGTTAACAGCACTGTACATGTTTTTAATTATAGTAAATCAAGTCCTGGATCAGAAGCTAAACAGTATACCAGAAGGAAAAGCTTATTTCAGCAGGATAATCTCCTCCTACAGGTGGACAAGATTATTTATACAAGTCAATATAAATTCCACTAAAAAATGATGCGAGAATATACCTCTTAGTCTAAAGAGAGGTAAACTACATTTATTAGCAACCAAAAATCAACTTCCTATATTACACTGACCTATGTACTTGCCATATGTTGTACTCTATAACATGTATCTTCAGGGGCTCAGGCATTTCTTTAAATTTTTCCATTTTTGATAATTTCAACTTTTATTTTAGATTCAGGAGTACATTTGCAGGTTTGTTACTTTGATATATTGCATGATGCTAACATTTGAGGTACAACTGATCCCATCACCCAGATACTGAACATAGTACCCAATAGTTTTTCAACTTTTGCCATCCTTCCTAGCTCCCCACTGTAGTGGTCCCTTGGTGTCCATCATTCCCATCTTTATGTCCATGAGTACCTATTGTTGAGCTCACCCTTATAAGTAAGAACATGAGGTATTTGGTTTTCTGTTCCTGTGTTAATTTGTTTAGAACAATGGCCTCCAGCTGCATCTATATTCCTGCAAAGGATATGATTTCATTCTTTTTATTGCTGCAAAGTATTAAATGGTGTATATGTACCACATTTTCTTTATGCAATCCACCACTGATGAACACTCAGATTGATTCCATGTCTTTGCTATTGTGAACAGTGCTGTAATGAACATACAAGTGCATGTGTCTTTTTGGTAGAACGATTTATTTTCTTTTGGATATATACCCAGTAATGAGACTGCTGGGTTGAATGGTAGTTTAAAGTTCTTTGAGATATTTCCAAACT
>NW_012101530.1:186230-188670 GCF_000951045.1 Mandrillus leucophaeus | reverse complement strand
ACTTTGATATATTGCATGATGCTAACATTTGAGGTACAACTGATCCCATCACCCAGATACTGAACATAGTACCCAATAGTTTTTCAACTTTTGCCATCCTTCCTAGCTCCCCACTGTAGTGGTCCCTTGGTGTCCATCATTCCCATCTTTATGTCCATGAGTACCTATTGTTGAGCTCACTCTTATAAGTAAGAACATGAGGTATTTGGTTTTCTGTTCCTGTGTTAATTTGTTTAGAACAATGGCCTCCAGCTGCATCTATATTCCTGCAAAGGATATGATTTCATTCTTTTTATTGCTGCAAAGTATTAAATGGTGTATATGTACCACATTTTCTTTATGCAATCCACCACTGATGAACACTTAGATTGATTCCATGTCTTTGCTATTGTGAACAGTGCTGTAATGAACATACAAGTGCATGTGTCTTTTTGGTAGAACGATTTATTTTCTTTTGGATATATACCCAGTAATGAGACTGCTGGGTTGAATGGTAGTTTAAAGTTCTTTGAGATATTTCCAAACTCATTTCCACAGTGGCTGGATGAATTTGCATTCCCACTGACAGTGTATAAGCATTCCATTTTCTCTGCAGCCTTGATAGCATCTGTTATTTTTTGACTTTTTAAAAATAACTATTCTGACTGATGTGAGATGGTATCTCCTTGTGGTTTTGATTTGCATCTCTCTGATGATTAGTGATATTGGGCATTTTTTCGCGTTTGTTGGCATGTACGTCTCTTTTGGAGAAGTGTCTGTTCATGTCCTTTGCCCATTTTTAAATGGAGTTACTTGCTTTTTGCTTGTTCAGTTAAGTTCCCTATAGATTCTGGATATGAAACCTTTGTCAGATGCATAGTTTGCAAACATTTTTCCCATTCTGTAGGTTGGCTCTTTAATCTATTGATAGTTTCTTTTGCTGTACACAAAAGCTCTTTGGTTTAATTATGTTCTCCTTGTCAATTTTTGTTTTTGTCGCAATTGCTTTTGAAGACACAGTCATAAATTATTTTCCAAAGTTGGTATCATTTATGGTGTTTCCCAGGTTTTCTTCAAGGATTCTTGTATTTTGAGGTCTTACTTTTAAGTCTTTAATCCATCTTGAGTTAATTTTTATATAAAGTGAAAAGTAGGAGTAGTTTCATTCTTCTGCAAATGGCTAGCCAACTATCCCAGCACCATTTATCAAATAGGAAGTCCTTTCCCTATTGCTTACTTTTGTTAACTTTTTTAAAGATCAGATGGCTGTAGGTGTGTGGCTTTATTTCTGAATTCTCTATTTTGTTCCATTGGTCTATTTGTCTGTTTTTGTACCAGTACCACTATGTTTTAGTTACTGTAGCCTTATTGTATAGTTTGGGGTCAGGTAATGCGGTGCCTCTGGCTTTGTTCTTTTTGCTTAGGGTTGCTTTGACTATTTGAGCTACATTTTGGTTCCATATGAATTTTAAAATAGTTTTTCTAATTCTGTGAAAAATGACATTAGTAGCTTGAGAGGACGAGGAATGCATCTGTAAATTGCTTTGGACAGTATGGCCATTTTAATAATATTAATTCTTCCAATCCATGAGCATGACATTTTTTTTTTCCATTTATTTGTGTCATCTATACTTTCAGGAATATTTGATTGCTGTCCTTGTAGCGATCTTTCACCTCTTTGATTACATGTATTCCTATGTATTTTATGTATATTTATTGAAGTTATTTTAAATGGGATTGTGTTCTTGATTTGGCTCACAGCTTAAACATTATTGATATTTCGAAATGCTACTGATTTTTTATACATTGATTTTGTTTCCTGAAATTTCACTGAAGTCATTTATCAGTTCCAGCAGTCTTTTGACAGTCTTTAGGGGTTTTTTAGGTCTAGAATTATATCGTGAGCAAAGAGAAATAATCTGACTCCTTTTCCTATTTGGATATCTTATTTATTTCTCTTGCCTGATTTATCTGATAAGGAATCCCAGGACTGTGTTGAATAGGAGTGGTAAGAGTTAGCTTCCTGTTTCTGTTCTCAAGAGGAATGCTTCCAGTTTTTGACTGCTCAGTATCGTGTCTCCTATGGGTTGGTCATAGATAGTTATTAAAGTTTTGAAGTATATTTCTTCAATGCTTAATTTCCTCAGGGTATTTTATCATAAAGAGATGTTATCGATTTTATCAAAAGCTCTTTCCACATATATTGAGATGACTGTATGATTTTGTTTTTATTTTAATTCTGTTTATGGGGTGAATCACCTTTTTTGATTCGTGTTTGTTGAACAAACCTCGCATCCCAGCAGTAAAACCTACTTGATCATGGTGCATTCACTTTTTGATGTGCTGCTGGATTTAGTTTGCTAGTATTTCCTTTTCAAGATTTTTGTCTCTGTGTTTATCAGGGATACTGGCCTATAGTTTTGTTTCTTTGTTATGTTTCAGCCAGGTTTTGGTATCAGAG
>NW_012101530.1:167469-186180 GCF_000951045.1 Mandrillus leucophaeus | reverse complement strand
AAAAGCTCTTTGGTTTAATTATGTTCTCCTTGTCAATTTTTGTTTTTGTCGCAATTGCTTTTGAAGACACAGTCATAAATTATTTTCCAAAGTTGGTATCATTTATGGTGTTTCCCAGGTTTTCTTCAAGGATTCTTGTATTTTGAGGTCTTACTTTTAAGTCTTTAATCCATCTTGAGTTAATTTTTATATAAAGTGAAAAGTAGGAGTAGTTTCATTCTTCTGCAAATGGCTAGCCAACTATCCCAGCACCATTTATCAAATAGGAAGTCCTTTCCCTATTGCTTACTTTTGTTAACTTTTTTAAAGATCAGATGGCTGTAGGTGTGTGGCTTTATTTCTGAATTCTCTATTTTGTTCCATTGGTCTATTTGTCTGTTTTTGTACCAGTACCACTATGTTTTAGTTACTGTAGCCTTATTGTATAGTTTGGGGTCAGGTAATGTGGTGCCTCTGGCTTTGTTCTTTTTGCTTAGGGTTGCTTTGACTATTTGAGCTACATTTTGGTTCCATATGAATTTTAAAATAGTTTTTCTAATTCTGTGAAAAATGACATTAGTAGCTTGAGAGGAGGAGAAATGCATCTGTAAATTGCTTTGGACAGTATGGCCATTTTAATAATATTAATTCTTCCAATCCATGAGCATGACATTTTTTTTTCCATTTATTTGTGTCATCTATACTTTCAGCAATATTTGATTGCTGTCCTTGTAGCGATCTTTCACCTCTTTGATTACATGTATTCCTATGTATTTTATGTATATTTATTGAAGTTATTTTAAATGGGATTGTGTTCTTGATTTGGCTCACAGCTTAAACATTATTGATATTTCGAAATGCTACTGATTTTTTATACATTGATTTTGTTTCCTGAAATTTCACTGAAGTCATTTATCAGTTCCAGCAGTCTTTTGACAGTCTTTAGGGGTTTTTTAGGTCTAGAATTATATCGTGAGCAAAGAGAAATAATCTGACTCCTTTTCCTATTTGGATATCTTATTTATTTCTCTTGCCTGATTTATCTGATAAGGAATCCCAGGACTGTGTTGAATAGGAGTGGTAAGAGTTAGCTTCCTGTTTCTATTCTCAAGAGGAATGCTTCCAGTTTTTGACTGCTCAGTATCGTGTCTCCTATGGGTTGGTCATAGATAGTTATTACAGTTTTGAAGTATATTTCTTCAATGCTTAATTTCCTCAGGGTATTTTATCATAAAGAGATGCTATCGATTTTATCAAAAGCTCTTTCCACATACATTGAGATGACTATATGATTTTGTTTTTATTTTAATTCTGTTTATGGGGTGAATCACCTTTTTTGATTTGTGTTTGTTGAACAAACCTCGCATCCCAGCAGTAAAACCTACTTGATCATGGTGCATTCACTTTTTGATGTGCTGCTGGATTTAGTTTGCTAGTATTTCCTTTTCAAGATTTTTGTCTCTGTGTTTATCAGGGATACTGGCCTATAGTTTTGTTTCTTTGTTATGTTTCAGCCAGGTTTTGGTATCAGAGTAATGCTGGGTTTATAGAATGAGTTAGGGAGGAGTTCCACCTCCTCAATTTTTGGAGTAGTTTCAGTAGGATTAGTGCCAGGTCTTTTTTGTACATCTGGTAGAATTCGGCTGTGAATCCATCTGGTCTGGGGCTTCTTTTTGGTGGTAAGTTTTTTATTGCTGATTGAATATTGGAACTTGATACCAGTCTGTTCAAGGTTTCAATGTCTTCCTGATTCAGTCTTGGAAAGTTGCGTGTTTCCAGGAATTTATTCATTTCCTCTAGATTTTCTAGTTTGTGTGTATATAGGTGTTCATACTCGTCTCTGAGAATCTTTTGTATTTCTGTGGAATCAGTTGTAATGTCACCTTTGGCATTTCTGATTGTGCTTATTTGACTTTCTCTCTTGTTTTCACCGTTCATCTAGAGAGTAATCTATCAATCTTGTTTATTCTTCCAAATGCCTACTTCTGGTCGCTTTGATTCTTTGTATGGATATTTGGGTCTCAATTTCATTCAGTTCTTTTCTGACTTAAGTGATTTCTCTTGCTAGCTTTGAGATTAGTTTGTTCTTATTTTTCTAGTTCCCCTAAGTGCAATGTTAGTTCATTAATTTGAGATCTTGCTAACTTCTTTTTATTATTATTACACTTTAAGTTCTGGGTTACATGTGCAGAACATGCAGTTTTGTTACAAAGGTATACATGTGCAATGGTGATTTGCTGCACCGATCAACCCATCACCTACATTAGGTACTTCTCCTAATGTTATCCCTCCCCTAGCCCAACACCCACTGACAGGCCCTCATGTGTGATGTTCCCCTCGGTAAGTGTTTAGCACTATAAACTTTCCTCTTAACACTACTTATGCTGTATCCCAGAGATTTTGGCATGTTGTGTCTCTATTTTCATTTATTTCAAAGGGTTTTTTTTGTTTTTTGTTTTTTGGTTTTTGGTTTTTTTTGAGACAGAGTCTCACTCTGTCGCCCAGGCTGGAGTGCAGTGGCGCGATCTCGGCTCACTGCGAGGTCTGCCTCCCGGGTTCACGCCGTTCTCCTGCCTCAGCCTCCCAAGTAGCTGGGACTATAGGCACTCGCCACCACGCCTGGCTAATTTTTTGTATTTTTAGCAGAGACAGGGTTTCACTGTGTTAGCCAGGATGGTTTCCATCTCCTCACCTCGTGATCCGCCCACCCCAGCCTCTCAAAGTGTTGGGATTACAGGCGTGAGCCACCGCGCCCAGCCGTTTTTGTTTTCTTGATGGAGTCTCACTCTTGTCGCCCAGGCTGGAGTGCAGTAGTGCAATCTTGGCTCACTGCAACCTCTGCCTCCTAGGTTCAAGTGATGGCCTGCCTCAGCCTCCCGAGTACTTGGGAGTACAGGTGCCCACCACCGCACTTGGCTAATTTTTTGTATTTTTAGTAGAGATGGGGTTTCAACATCTTGGCCAGGCTGGTCTTGAACTCCTGACCTTGTGATCCACCCACCTCAGCCTCCCAACGTGCTGGGATTACAGGTGTGAGACATCGCTCCCAGCCTTGACAGTATTTTTTTTTATTTCTGCCTCAGTTTCATTGTTTATACAAAATTCATTCAAAAGCAAGTTTTTTAATTTCCATATAACTTTGTGGTTTTGAGAGATTTTCTTGGTAATAATTTCTATTTTTATTCCATTGTGGTCTGAGATTATAGTTGGTATGACTTCAATTTTTTATTTTATTGAAACTGCTTTATGGCCAAACATGTGGTCGGTCCATCTTGGAGTATTTTCCATGTGCTGTTGAGAATATATATTCTGTGGTTGATGGGTAAAGTATTCAGTATATGTCTATTAGCACCAATTGGTCAAGTGTTGAATTTAAGTCCAGAATTTCTTCATTAGCGCTCTGCCTCAATGAGCTTTCTAATGCTGTCAGTCAGATGGTGAAATCCCTCAGTATTACTGTGTGACTGTCTACATTTTTAATAGGTCTAGAAGTACTTTATGACTACAGGTCCTCCAATGTTGGATGTGTATATATATAAGACAGTTAAGTCTTCTTGTTAAATTTAACCCTTTATCACTATGTAATGTCCTTCTTTGTCCTTTTTCACTGTTGTTGGTTTCATGTCTGTTTTATCTAATATAAGAATACTTACCCCTGCTCTTTCTTATGTTCTTTGTGCATAATGGATTTTTCTCCAACCCTTTACTTTGATATTATGGATATCATTATGTGTGAGATAGGTCTCTTGAAAACAGCAGATAGATGGGTCTTGCTTTTTTATCCAAGTTGCTACTCTGTGCCATTTAAGTGGGATGTTTAGAACATTTACATTCTAATATTGATATGTGAGGTTTTGATCCTATCACGAAGTTGTTGACTGGCTGCTTTGTAGTTTCTACTGTTTGGTTGCTTTTTTTTAGTCCGTGGGATATGTACATAAGTGTCTTTTTGTGGTAGCAGGTATTGTTTTTTTCATTTCCAAGATTTCTTGTAAAGTTGGTCTAGTGGTAACAAATTCTCTTGGTGCTTGCTTGTCTGAAAAAATATATATATTTTATTTCTCCTTCACTTATAAAGCTTAGTTTGGTGGAATATGAAATTCTTGATTGGACTTTCTTGTCTTTAAGAATGCTGAAAATAGGCCCCGATCTCTTCCGGCTCATAAGGTTTCTGCTGAGACCACTGTTAGCCTGATAGAGTTCCTTTTGTACATGATCTGACCTTTTACTCTGGTTACATTTAAATTTTTTTCTTTAGCATTGGATTTGGACAGTCTGGTGACTATATGCCTTAGGGATGTTAGTTTTGTATAGTATTTCATAGGTGTTCTCTGGATTTCTTATACTTGGAATATCTACCTCTTTAGCAAGGTTAGAGAAATTTTCTTAAATTTTTCATTCAGATATCTTTTACAGATTGTTTTCTTTCTCTACCTCCCTCTCAGAAACACCAATAATTTGTACGTTTGTATGCTTTACAATATCCCATATTTCTCAAATATTTTGTTCATTTATTTTAATTCTTTTTCTTTTAACTCACTGGATTAGTTCAAAAACCCAGTTTTCAGTCTCTGAAAGTCCTCCTTCTTCTTGGTAAAGCTACTTACATAGTTTTCAATCATATTTTGAAATTTTTTAGGTGACTTTTTCAATTCCAGAAGCTCTGACTGATTTCTTTTTAAGATGTTTATCTCTCCCTTCATTTTCCATATTGCTTTAGAGGTTTCTTTGTGTTGATTTGCAACCATGATTGGATTTTGCTGAACTTCCTTGCAATCCGTGTTTTATATTCTTTATCTGTCATTTGTGAGTTTCCATTTTGGTTATGAACCATTGCTGGACAGTTAATGAGATACTTTGTTGGTGTCACTACATTCAGATTTTTCATGGTGTCAGAATTCTTGTGCTAGTTCCTTATCATTTGGAGATGCTGGCAATTCTAGTTTTTATAGTTATTTTCATATGAGTAGGATTTTTTTCTTTTTCTCTATGATACTGTTGTTCTTTTCTTCTTTCCCTGTCTCTTTACCCTCTTCCCTAGAGTGTGTGACTGAAGAGAATGCTGGGTAGGGTCTTTTGACCTTGACCCTATAGCACTATGCACTTCTTTTGGTAGATTTTTATACTGGGATATGCAGTTTGACCTTCAAGTCAGTAGATGGTGCTTATGGGTAAGAGCCGGCTATGGCCAATAAGGCTGGGTATATGCTTGATCCTTGCTTACTGGTAACAGCTCTCTCCTGACCCAGGAAATGGGCTGACTCCTGGAAAGCACAGTGGTCCAAGCTCCCTCCTCAGCCCTGGGAGGAGAGGGTAGAGGGGAAGGGCAAGATGGACAAGTACACCTACAGGTCCCCTGATGGCAGGCACATGCACCAGTGCTGAGAGAGAATCCAGTGGGCAGCCACCAACTACCCAGAGGTATAGGTAGGCATGAAACTGGGAAACCTCCTTGGCCCTGAGTTCTCTGCATGGAAATGGCAGGGGGCAGCCTAGACTTCTAATCCTGGAAAGTGGACACTCCAGATGGCTATAGATCTGCCTGGACATGGAGCAGAGAGGATCATCCTGCACCAGGATCTCTCTGCATAGGAAGTGTGGAGCAGCTCAGGCTGCTGTTCCAGGTGAGCAGGTGCTCCAAATGCTTGAAAATCTGCCTGGGTGTGGAGTGGAGAGGGTGTCCCTGCACCAACATCTCTGAACAAAAAGAGTGGGGCAATTCTGGCTGCTGAACCAGGCAACTGGGGACTTCAAATGCCTGGAGATCTGCCTGGGCATGAGGCAGAGAGGGCACCCCTGTACCCAGATCTCTACACAGAAAGGTGGGGTGACTCAGGCTGTTAGTCTGTGTTAGTAGTTGCTCCAAATTCTTGGAAATCTGCTTATGTATAGAGCAAAAAGGGCCCCACTGCACTATGATCTATGCACAGGAAAAATGGGGTGGCTTAGGCTGTTGATCAAGGTGAAGGGATGCTCCAGAGCCTGGAGATCTGCCTGGCTCTGGAAAAGAGAGGACTCTGCTGCACAAACATCTCAGGGGAACAGGCTGGGGCACCCAGCAATGGCACCTGCAGACTAGATCTAGGTTGTCAAGCTGTTCCTGGCTGCAGTTCTCATCACTCAGGAGAATTGTGATAGGGGAAGAGCACAATTCCAGTGCCAACTGTTGAGGCACTTTTCAAAGTTCTGGCTGTGGTGACTCCTACCCTGCACCAAAGCAAGCAGTTCAATTGCTGGCCCAAGACTAAAATGCCTACATGGCCATCCTGCCAGCTCACCACAGAATGGCTGATTTTATGTGGAACCCAGGTTAAAAAATGTGTGCTGTTCTCAGTCCCACATCTAGGGAAATACATGCAGCTTTTTCTGGTGTCTTTCCCTCACAGCATCTCTAAGCCTCTCCCTAAGTTACCTCCAGGACCTGGGAGAAACAGTGTTCTTGCTTGACCTGAGTTGCTCAAATACCCAGTGGAAAAGTGTGTCACAGAGGGAGGTTTTCTGCCTCTCTCACGTACTGGGGCTTCACTCACTTTTATTAGCCAGTCTCTGTCATGGGCCTGTTTGCCAACATTCTTCCCGCCCCTGCAGGATCTGGGATGTCCTTCATGATTCC
This sequence comes from Mandrillus leucophaeus, assembly GCF_000951045.1. Taxonomy (NCBI): domain Eukaryota; kingdom Metazoa; phylum Chordata; class Mammalia; order Primates; family Cercopithecidae; genus Mandrillus; species Mandrillus leucophaeus. Next base: position 179,588 of record NW_012101530.1, on the reverse strand, counting down.
AGTGGATTCCCATTTTTCTTCTTGAATTAAAGTTCACAGAGTTGATCTTTATGCACTATCTTGCTATTTCCAAGTGGCTGAGGCACACTAAAAGCCTCTAATCCACCTTCTTCTAAATTTTTTCTTTGAGAGGAGAAAAGAATACTGTAGTGTACCACTCAATATATCAACAACAAGAATAGTGAATGAAGGAAAAAGTGGCAGAGATTATCTAAATGCAGTATATAAAATATGTATGTGCTAATGTGTATGTCTGCATATATAAGTGTGTATAAATATAGTCTGAGACCACTCAGGTCTATTTTTTATTTTCACTTTTTAAAAAAGAACTACAAAGCACCATCACCGTCTATGGCAGGTCCATTATATTTGCCTGTCCAGCGTCCCTTCCTCTTCTTGTGGCAACCACGTTATGCCTCTGTCAGAGGGCAACCCCTGCTCAGTCTCAGTAGCTCTGATGAGTTGTTAGTTACTGTGCCTTGCTAGCTCAATCCAAGATTGTCCAATCAGAATCTCATTGCTGAGAATTTAAATCTAGATAAGGGCCATACACAATAGCTGGAACCTAACCATTCCAATTTTCCAGGAACTATGTTTTGATTGTGAGTCCTCTCACTATCCCAGTTCTTGCTCTTGAAGCTTGGTTGTTTAAGTTTGCCTTCAATTTCTGTGAATTACCTAATATGTTTTCAGTATATTTCATTTCTTCACGATGTTAGCCAGATAGCATTTCTCTTGCCAGCAACCAAAAAACTCCAACTGATAAGAGAGACACATTTTGAGAACACACCTTGTTTTGGTACACTGTTTGTAGGGCACTGTTTCTCAATGAGCATTTAAAGCGCTACAAAAATCCCACCACTTCATCCATGAAACCCTTTCAGATTGTCATAAAATCAAGTGCCACTCTTGTGTTTATCCTGTTAGCCTAACAAAACCCTCCACAGGCTATGTATTTTCTAACTAAAGATTTGAAATCTCCTGTTATGAATATCCAGTACAGAGTCAAACATCCTTGTCTCTTTTGAGACTTGCATATTTAACACCTTGCTGCCTATCCATATACTGCTTTCATACATTTACGCTGATTTATTAAGTCACATATGCCTCTATTAACATCAAGTATGTCATTTTTAGCTTAGAATATATGCAAGTAACATGCATAATAACATGGACTGTGCACAATTATCATTCACCATACACTATAATATGCATAGTTACATGCACAATTCAAAACCACATCTGTGAAGGGCAATAAACAAACACATGCACATTGTAAAATATTCATAAGTCATTTAAGTAAAACATAGAAGTCCCCCTACACACACACTTCCACTGACCCTGCAAATCTCCTCTCTATAAATTACTGCTAACAGTTGGGGTGTTAGATTTGTCTCAGTACCTCAGCAATGACTCACTCATAGTAATGGTTCTTTAGAGGCCTATAAGCAGACTGAATGGGAGAGTTAAAATGGGTTAGTGGTTAAAATCTCCCACCAATACCCTAAAAAATTGAGAGTTATTTTTATCTTACATTTCTAAGATATTTTTCAAGGCAATTGTAGAAAACAATGAGTATGGTCATATTTTACATTAGGAAGATGAGTCAAAAAATGATTTAAATGAGTTTCTGATTCAAATGTTTCATTTCTTCAATAAGTTTTTCCAAGAAAAATAAGAGTTAGAGAAAAAAATTACATTTTCGAGGGAATGTTTTTATAAATATCATCTGGCTGATTCACTAATAAACAGGAGTAATTTCATAATATCAATATTGAATCACAATCAGTCATAGATATTCATTAGTAGATTCTATAAGAATTTCTTAGGAGGAATACTATTTTGGCATAATATGAGTTAACAAAAAATATGTACTGTATAATTTTTTTACCAAGTTAAATTTGAGCCAAGACTTAATCTGCACTATAGGCCAAATGGATCTAATAAATATTTACAGAACATTCCATCCAAGAGCTGTAGAATACACATTCTTTTACTATGCCCATGGATAGACCATATGTTAGGTCAAAAACAAGTCTTAAAACATTCAAAAAAATTGAAATAATATCAAGCATCTTCTCTGACTACATGGAATAAAACTATAAATTAATAACAAGAGGAATTTTAGATATTATACAAATACATAGAAACCAAACAGTATGCTCCTGAATGACCAATGGGCCAATAAAGAAATTAAGAAGGAAATTGAAAAATTTCTTGAAACAAATGACAATGGAAACATGATGTATTAAAACCTTTGAGATACACAAAAGCAGAACTAAGAGGGAAATTTATAGCTATAAGTGTCTACATCAAAAAAGAAAAAACTTCAAATAAACAATCTAATGATACATCTTAAAGAACTATAAGTGCAAGATCAAAGCAAACCCAAAATTAGTAGAAGAAAAAAATAACAAAGGTCAGACCATAAATAAATAAAATTGAAATTTAAAAAAATACAAAAGATCAATGCAACAAAAAAAAAGGTTTTTTGAAAAGTTAAACAAAATGAATGAACCGTTAGCCAAACTAAGAAAAAAAGAGAGGAGATCCAAACAAATAAAATCAGAAATGAAAAACAGACATTACAACAGATAGTGTAGAAATTCAAAAGATCATTAATGGCTGCCATCAGCAACTATGTGCCAATAAATTGGAAAAACTAGAACAAATGGACAAATTCCTAGATACATAAAACCTACCAAGATTGAACCACAAAGAAATCCAACATCTAAACAAAACAATAACAAGCAACAAGATTGAAGCCATAATGAAAACTCTCCCAGTAAAGAAAAGCACAGGACCTGATGGCTTTACTGGTGAATTCTACCAACCATTTAAAGGACTAATACCAATCCTTTTCAAATTATTCTGAAAAATGAAGGAGGAGCAAATACTTCCAAACTCATACTATGAGGCCAGTATTAACCTGTTACCAAAGCCAGACAAAAGACACATTAAAAAGAAAAAAAAAAAAAAAACTACAGGTGAGTATGTCTGATGAATATCAATGCAAACATCCTCAAAAAAAAAAAATACTAACAAACCAAATTTAACAATATATTAGAAAGACCATTCATCATGACCAAGTGGGAGTTATCCCTGGGATTCAAGGATGGTTTAACATATGCAAATCAATCAGTGTGATACATCATATCAACAGAATGAAGAATAAAAACCATATGATTATTTCAATTGATATTGGAAAAGCATTTTATAAAATCCAACATCCCTTCATGATGGAAAAAAAAAAAAACTCTCAAAAAATCAGGTAAAGAAGGAACATGCCTCTACATAATAAAAGCAGAATATGACAGACCCACAACCAGTATCATATTAAATGAGGAAAAACTGAAACTCCTTCCTCTAAGATCTGGAAAATGACAGGCTGTCCACTGTCACCACTGTTATTCAACATAGTACTAAAAGTCCTAGCTTGAGCAATCAGAAAAGAGAATGATATAAAGGGCATCCAAATTGGAAAGAAAAAGGTCAAATTACCCTTATTTGCAGACGATATGATGTTATATTTGGAAAAACCTAAACACTCCACCAAAAAACTATTAGAAATGATACACAAATTCAGAGAAGCTGCAGGATACAAAAATAACATACAAAAATTAGTAGCATTTCTATATGCCAACAGAGAACAATCTGAAAAGGAAATAAAAAAGTAAATCCATTTACAACAGCCACACATAAAATTCAGTACCTAGGAATTAATCAAAGAAATAAAAGATCTCTATAATGAAAACTATAAAACACTGATGAAATAAATTGAAGAGGACACCAAAACATAAAAAATATGCCGTGTTCATGGATTTGAAGAATCAATATTGTTAAAATGTCCCTACTACCCAAAGCAACCTATAGGTTCAATGTAACCCCCAGCAAAATACCAATAGACATTCTTCACAGAAGTAGAAAAAAAAAAATCCTAAAATTTATATGGAACTACAAAAGACCCAGAATAGCCAAAGTTATCCCTAAGCCAAAAAAACAAAAAACAAAACTGAAAAAATCACATAATCTGACTTCAAATTACACTACAGAGCTGTGATAACCAAAACAGCATGATACTGGCATAAAATCAGATATAGAGACCAGTGGAAGAGAATAGAGAACCCAGAAACAAATCCATACACACACAGTGAACTCATTTTCTACAAAAGTTCCAACAACATACAATGGGGAAAAGACAGCCTCTTCAATAAATGATGCTGGGAAAACTGAATATCCATATGCAGAAGAATAAAAGCAGACCCGTATCTCTCTCCATATGAAAAAAATCAAATCAAAATGGATTAAAGACTTAAATCTAAGAGCTCAAATTATGAAACTGTTACAAGGAAACATTGGAGAAAATCTCCAGGAGAGTGATCTGGACAAAAAATTCTTGATCAATATCCCACAAGCACAGGCAACCAAAGAAAAAATGGACAAATGGGATCACATCAACTTAAAAAGTTTCTGCACAGCAAAGTGAAAAGATGACTCACAGAATGGGAGAAAATATTTGCAAACTGCCCATCTGACAAGAGATTAATAACTAGAATATATGAGGAGCTCAAACAACTCTACAGGGAAAAAAATATAATAATCTGATCCAAAAAATGGGGAAAAGATTTAAATAGACATTTCTCAAAAGAAGACAGACAAATGGCAAACGGACATATGAAAAAGTGCTCAACATCACTGATCATCAGAGAAATGCAAATTAAAACTACAATGAAATATTATCTTACCTCAGTTAAAATGACTTATACCCAAATGGCAGTAACAAATGCTGGTGAGGATATGGAGAAAAGGAAACTCTTGCACACTGTTAATGGGAATGTAAATTAGTATAACCACAATGGAGAACAGTTTGGAGGTTTCTCAAAAAAACTAAAAATAGAGCTACCATATGATCCAACAATCCTACTGCTGGGTATATGCCCAAAAGAAAGGATATCAGTATATCAGAGAGATATCTGCACTCCTGTGTTTGCTGCAGCACTGTTTACAATAACTAATATTTAGAAGCAACCTAAGTTCCCATCAACAGATGAATCAATAAAGAAAATGTGGCACATATACACAATTGAGTACTGTTCAGTTATAAAAAAGAATGAGATCTTGTCATTTGCAACAACATGGATGCAACTGGAGATCATTATGTTAAGTGAAATAAGCCAGGAACAGAAAAGCAAACATCATATGTTCTCACTTATTTGTAGAATCTAAAAATCAAAACAATTGAACTCATGGATGTAGAAAATAGAAGGATGATTACCAGAGGCTGGGAAGGGTACTAGGACGGTTGTGGGGAGTTGGGTTCGTAAATTGGTACAAAAAATAAGTAGAAAGAATAAATAAGACCTGGCTGGGTGCGGTGTCTCACACCTGTAATCCCTGCACTTCAGGAGGCCGAGGCAGGCAGATCATGAGGCGGGCGGATCACCTGAGGTCAGGAGTTCAAGACCAGCCTGGCCAATACGGTGAAACCCTGTCTCTACTAAAAATACAAAACTAGCCAGGGTGGTGGCACACGTCTGTAGTCCCAGCTACTCAGGAGGCTGAGGCAGAAAAATCGCTTGAACCGGGGAGGCAGAGGTTGCAGTGAGTCAAGATGGTGCCACTGCACTCCAGCCTAGGTGACAGAGCGAGAGTCCATCTCAAAAATAACTGAATAAATAAATAAGACCTACTATTTGATAACACAGCACAACGAGGTGACTATAGTCAATAATAACTAAATTGCATATTTTAATATAACTTAAAGAGTTCATACAACTGGATTATTTGTAACTCAAAGGATAAATGCTTGAGGGGATGGAGAACCCATTCTCCATAATGTGCTTATTTCACCTTGCAGGCCTGTATCAAAACATCTCATGCCCCCCATAAATACATACACCTACTATGTACCCACAAAAATTAAAAGTATAAATAAAAAAATAAACTTGACCCTAACATTTATATTCTTTTTTTCTATGAGCATCCTACTCTTGAAGTTTTGTTTCCTTGGCTCAGCCACTTCTTTTTGTCTCTTCTGGCTTCTCCTCCTCCTGTTCTCCAAAAAGTGGGTATTCTCTTCACGTGTGGAGGCAGAGGGTACATGGGAAATTTCTGCATCCTCCAGTCAGCCTTAAAATGCTCTTAAAAATATATCTTCAAGACTTCATACTTCAGCTCTCCTCTCCAAACACTCCTTAGTTCTATCTATTGTCTCAGCTTCAGTTACCTCCTTTAAAAGTTCCACGTCTTCCAAATTCCTGTCCCTAGCCATGTACTGTCTCTGGAGAGTACCCACGACCCCCATCTCCTGTCTGCTAAACATCTCTGCCTGCACATCCTGTTGACAGTTCACACACAATGTGTCTTATAGAGAATTTGTGTTTTCTACTTTACCTATTCTGTTTTCCATATTTCTTGGTCATGCCAGCTCAAAACTTTTCAACTCATCTTTGATCCCCTACACACACTGTTTTCTTCCCTCTTCATTCGCAGCAGTTGGCATATCTTAGGAATTCCACTCAATAATGTTATATCATCTTTCCCTTTTCAATGACCACAGCTACTGTTATACTTCCTCATTATACTGTCTATTATGTAGTTATTGCAGTAGCCTCCAAACTACTGCCCACCACTATATTTCCACTTCCATTTCACTCCCCACCATCTAACTGATTAATCTCCTTGAGTAAAATTCTGATCAGGAGACTCTTGCTTATTGACACTCCAAAGCTCTTTTCATGTTCTATGATGAAGCCAAATTAATGTTTGAACTTCTTCCCTTCCCCATACTTGTCATGTCCATATCTTTACTTTCAGATTTTCCTTCATATGGACACTAGCTTTCCCTCTTCCCTGTCTCTGTATGCTTAAATCTTAAATATTATTTTCTTTTTTTCCTGCAGTTTTTTTTACATAAATATATTGCATATTGGTAAGATTTGGGCTTCCAGTGTACCCATCACCCAAATAGAGAACATTGTACCCAATAGGTAATTTTTAAATCCTCACTCCCCTCCCATCCTTCCTCTTTTAGAGTCCCCGGTGTCTGTTATTAGCGTAAACACGTGTATCCATTGTTTAGCTCCTATTTATAAGTGAGAATATGCAGTATTTGGTTTTCTATTTCTGAGTTATTTCACTGAGGATAAATATTATTTAAGGCCGTCCTCTTAAAAGTCTTCCTTGACTTCTAGGATGAGAGTAATCCTTCTATTCTGTTCTCTGAATTTTCATCTCTCTCTTTCTTCCTCTCCCCGTCTCCCTCTCTCTCTCCCCCTTCTCCTTCTCTCTCTCTCTCTCTCTCAGTAACCCCTCTCAATTTAATTGGTGTAACAGTTATTTCTATAACCCCTATGTTGTCGCCAGGCCTTATCCATCTATGGGCTCTGATGGGTCCCCTGAATAGTAATAACTTCAATGTCACCAACTCTTGAACCTGTTGATACAGGATTACTAGGCCCATACACGTTACAAGCACTTCTAGGAGACTTCAAGTCATGTTTCCCATGTATTGGTGAATAAGGCTTCTCTCACTACAGTTTGTATTTAGATGCTCGCCTTTGTTTGCATGGGGCTCACACATGAATCTATTGAGGGTGGAAGTATTATAAAAATATGAAAAACAAACATTATCCTATGCTCAGAATTGCTCTGTCTCAATGTCCAAGACCAAATCAAGCTAAAAATAGCTGGTTCTTCTTCTCTGAGGTAAACTCTCTCGCAAAAGGTTTGTTAGATTTTTATCCAGCTAGGCTTCTCCAAGCTCACTCAGTCAATCTACCAGCTATGCCACATACTTGTCTATACTTCCACCTAGACTCATCCTGTCATTAGTATTCACTACTGGATAGTAAACGTTTTGTGAGTAAGCCCCATGTTTAAGTAATATATATCCTCACCAAAACATTTAACATAGCTTCTTACACACAGATAAACCTCAAGGGTAAAACTAAAATAAAATTTCAAAAGTAATCCAAATTAATGACTACTTAACAGCATTTAAAAATTAATTCAAATATTTACAATCTCCTTTGTGTGTGTGTGTGCATGTGTGTGTTTTGTTTTTTGTTTGTTTGTTTGTTTGAGATAGAGTCTCACTCAGTTGCCCAGGATGGAGTGTAGTGGTATGATCTTGGCTCACTGCAATCTCCATCTCCCCCGTTCAAGTGATGCTCCTGCCTCAGCCTCCAGAGTAGCTGATACTACAGGTTCCTGCCACCACTCCTGGATAACTTTTGTAGTTTTAGTAGAGACAGGGTTTCACCATGTTGGCCAGGCTGATCTCGAACTCCTGACCTCAAGTGATCCGCCCGCCTCAGCCGCCCAAAGTGCTGAGATTACAGGCATGAGCCACCATGCGGGGTCAATATTTACAATCTTTACATAAGGTAAGCGAGGCCCTAGCATTTTAAAACTAGTTCTATGCAGTTAGCAACCTCTTTTCTCTACTTTTTCAATAATCACAATCTCTTAAAAATATTAATATCAGGGATCTTATGAAATCAGTTTCAAAAAGTGTTAAAAGCAGTGAGAAGTTTGTTCCAAGATCACTGAGTTGTTTCCAGGATTAAAAAACATATAAAGTATTTAGCATAGTGTGTAGGATGTAATCAGAACTCAATAAAAGTCAGTTCATATTATTTTCATTGTGAAAGCTAGACTTACTTGAAATTGTTCCAAAAATAAATCCTACAAGAAACATTTTTGAAAGTGACTATTTATTATGTTATACATAAAAGTACCCCAAATAGTATACATTGCCTCCAGCTTATGTTTTTGTCAATAATCTGTCTTTATTCTGACAATTAGAATAATTCTGACAATTACTTTTTGTCAATAATTCTGTCTTTGTCAATAATCACCTCTAATTTAATTGAAGTTAATCATATCTTTTAATTAGCTATCCCCATTATTATAATAAAGAGCAGTTACCAGGAAAATCTAGCCATAGTAACCTACATATAAATGAATGCTTTCAGTAAGCAAATAAAATAATTTCAACAAGTTTCCGGGCCACTTTACTAAGTACTGCTCTACTTAGATCTCTGGAATAAGATCAGAATATCTAGATTTCTAATTGAAGTGGCTCCAAAACACCCCAATAAAAAGAGCTGTATATGTTCCTTAACCAAACAAGCAAGGAGAACTCAAGAATTTCAAGTAAAAACATGACAGACTTCTATAGGAATGAACCTTAATTGAGATGGCAGGTTAAATTGCTGGAACTGATACAGTGAAAGAAGATGAACCCCAAGGGAAGGACATTTCACAATCAAATCGGAAATGGTACATCCTTTCTCCTACACACAAATCCATAATTGAAAAAAAAGACTGAAAACTTTTCCTCCCACCATTGACCTTCTGAGTAGGTGTGGTAGGACAAATTTCATCCTCAATATTTACAACAAGATCTTGATCTTTTTAGCATCTGGTCAAGTTTGCAAACTCACTAAATAAAACCTAATCCAATTAGTTTCTCCCCAGTCAACTTACTTGTCACTTCCATGAAATGTGCTCTTTCCACACAATCGATGAAATAGCACCTACTACATCATCCTGGTTACAATCCTCATGAGATGACAGACCCTTGCTTGTTGAGGACACTTTCACAGAAAGAACACTTAAGTGAGAGGAAACTCAGAGGCCAGGAACAGAGGTTACCCACAAAGTCTACAAGTCACATCAACTACTGTGGTGAACAAAGAGTGAACCTCTGCAATTAGACCATTTTTTATTACTAACTTTAGATTAAACACAGCGTGACTATACTTACCATTAAGTGGAATATTTAAGTCTCCCACACACAGATTCTGTTCTATTCAATCACTACACCTTGTATAACAGCTTTATACAGAAATAATCATAACCAACAAAAAAAGAACAATCTTCATTTCTGACAGTGTTAAAAATGCTTAAAACATTTTCAGAGCTTATAACCTTATTAAAGTGAATGCATGAACTTCAGACAGTGTTTGAAAAAAGGAAAAAAAATACCTAAGACTGAGCCAGTACCAAAGTGAGCTAGTTTCCTAACACCAGCAACTGTTTAACAGTACTGTTTTCAGTCATAAAAATATAAAACATGAATCTTAACCCCACGAGAAAGAAAATAATAGACTTATTTTTAGACTAGTCTCTTCTATCAAAATAAATATAAGAAATAATGTCTGAAATTAATAACCTAATTTTTAACTTTATAAGAGTCTTAGATATTACCCAATAATCTCTCATATCAGCAAGAGTTAAGAATTTACTATTCCAAAGGTAAATATAAAAAGAAAGAAAAAGTAAGCAAAGCACAGTATACAATCTACACTTAACATGTGCATGAAAACAAAGAAAAACTTTCAATGTCCAGTAAATTTCGAGGAAATAATTTCCTTAAACTTTATTTTTACAATTACACACCCACAGCAATACCTCTCTGTTTATTTCTGTAAAGCATAATTTCTAAAGTTCCTTCCTGTTAACACAATTAACATCAAAAAATTAAAACCCCTGAGGATACTGCTATCTCCTATATTTGACAGGCATTTTATTTTCCAGTATTATGAAAACAAATTAAACCAAACAGTATAACTGTATGCAAATGTCACTCAAATTAAAATGAAATATAAAGAAATATATAGAAAACTTATTGTCTGCCCAGCATAACATGTGAAACAATACTATACATTACATTTTAATTAAGATTAAAAACAAAGATCTATATTTAAAACTTTTAAATAGTTTTTTAAATAATTGTATGACTCATCTCTGTTGCCTCTGTTAATTCAAAAAATTAATGAACTTAACAATGTGCAACCCACTCAAAATGACTCATTTTGACATTTAATTATTTCCATGCATGAGGTGAACAATATCTTTAACATATGACCTGATTATAATTATATCATATTAAAAGATGAAAATAACATGAAAATGTGCCTTACAAATGCAAGATTATAAGTCTATTTATCAAATAGGATTTATTGGTCAAATTTTAATGTATGTAAATTGATCTACAATTATTGTAACTTGAATTTGACCCTATTGCGGAAAAAATAAATAATTTGCCTCTAAAGATCTAATGTTTATTCTTTTCTATTGTTAGGAAACTAAAACTATATAACCTAATGTATTTCCCTTTTAGGCTTTAACTGCCAAAAACTTTAGAGCAATCCTTATTTCCCAAGTGTTTAATTTTGTTTAGTTCATATACTTGAAAAGGTTACTTTTAGCTTCCTTTGTTCTGATCCCTCCTTAAATTACTTAGCTGGTATTGTCCTGACATGTGGTCTCCTGAAGTCCTTTCAGAAATAGCTAAAAAGGAGAGCCTTCAATAAAAAGACAAAGAGAAGAATTATAGGAAGGTAGGAAGACAGGCAGGAGAAAGGTAGGAAGGTATGCAAGTACCTGTACACACTTGATACTCAGAATGTCATACATTGCTGTTTCTTTGTGCAAACAACACTAGATATTTTCCAAATATACACATGTTGGGAATGGTCTATGATTTTTAAAGTTGAGGCAATAACAGTGCTGTATAACAACAGAATACATCTAAAAAGAATAATAATATCATTGAATTTTTGTAATGTCCTAGGCACTATACTGTTTAATCATTTATTGCTCACCGTAACCCATGAATCAGGCTTCATTATTATTATTAATTATTATTAAGTTAATATTATTATCACCATTTTACTAATGAGGAAGCAGAAACTTAGAATGGTTTTATACCTGGTATGTGGTAAAGCTGAGATTCAGACTAACTCCAGAGTCTGTGCCCTTAACCAGTAGCCTCTCTTCACTGATATTAAATAAAATCTTCATTGTTAGTTTAGTATGTATTTTCTAAAGTATATAACTGGCATATGCTTCATGAGGTATATGGCTGCCAGCTCAAATAAAATACTGAAATGGGTAATAATTTTATATTGCCAAACCAAACATTTGAGTCAACTGAAGGGAAAAAGAAATAGAACTGGACAGAATAGGAAGCTTCCCTAAGACCTTTTTTAAGTACTGTGGATTCATAACCAGGTGCTAGGTAGGAAAAATACCAGAGACAGTAGTTGTGATACCTGGGATCTGGTTCTTTCTCTACTGCTAATTAGAAATGTGTGACACTGATTCCA
>NW_012101530.1:159969-162469 GCF_000951045.1 Mandrillus leucophaeus | reverse complement strand
TTGGAGGAAAGCATTCAGGTATGTCTATCAAGGGTTGATTTTTGGCCAGGTTAAATTTAGACATCCAAGTGGAGATGCTGAATTGGCCGCAGAATATACATACGATTCTGGAGCTCAGAAGAGAGGTCAGAGCCAAACCCAGACACACACAAATCATCACTGTATAGATGGTATTTGAAGCCATGGAATCAGATGAGATCTCTAGGTTGAGAGTAGAGATACAGGAGAGGGTTGGGTAAAGCACAGAGCTGGTGTAGGAATAGGGTACATGGTTGGCTCCTGGGAGTCAAGGAGAGTGATGGTCCTCAGGCTGTTGAAGCGCAGGACAATTGAAGATCTTAGGCTTTCTCTGTTGCCTTGTGGTACAGTTCTACCTAGTTCATGGAGACAAAATGGCTTTAGAAACTCACGAGCATTTCTTATTGACTACTGGCCACCAAATAACAGCACCAATATCCACTTCAAAGCTCCACCTAACACCAGAAAATCTTTCCTTGAACCAATGAGAAAACCTAGGATCAGACACATTAGGTGGCTTGTCTAAGTTCACACAGTTTCTCTATGCTGCCAGAACATGGCCTGGGGAGATGGCACTCATGTATGCCTACAAAGAACATGTCGCTCCCAGGAAAGGGGACTAAGACAGGGAGCTAAAGCTGTGTGTAGTTAATCCAATCTGGGACTGACAGGTGCTGAGTCAAACTGGCAGGGATTATGACTGAGCATTGGGAAAGGGCCAGACAGTATTACAGACAAAAAAAAAACAAAAAAGTTGAAATTCCTTACCAGAAAAAGGAAGTCAGCTAGGAAAAACCAGTATCCAGTATCATTGCACACAACAAGAAACAGTAGAGTTTTAGAGTCCGGCAGTAACTGAGAGCATGATAGAAATGCAAACTTTCAGTCCCATCTGCAGACCTACTAAATCAGAAACTCTGAGGTGGCACCCAGAAGTCTGTTTTAATAAACCCTCCAGGAGATCCTGATGCCCATTAAGGTCAGAAGTCCCTTAGGGAAAACAATAATTTTCAGCGCTAGTTGCATATTCCTCAAATGCAACACAGGAGGACTTTCCAGGGAAATGGTTTCATCAGTTGAGCTGGCACAACACTCCTATATTGAAGTGACTTGGTGCTTTCCTAACAGTCCATCTAAGGGACAGTTCCGTCTGCTCTTAATGATACACACACACACACACACACACACACACGTATAACTATATATATATATGTATCTTTACACTAGTTAATATAATACAGTCAAGTGTTGCTTAATGACTAGGATATGTTCCGAGAAATGCATTAGGTGATTTCATCACTATGTGAACGTGATATGGTGTACTTACACAAACGCACATAGAATATCTTATTACATACCTACTATTCACCTAGGCTGTATGGCACAGCCTATTGCTCCCAGCCTACAAACCTACACAGCATGCTACTATACTGAATATTATAGGAATCTGTCATAAAATAGTAAGTATTTGTGTATCTAAACATATGTGAACATAGAGAAGAAATGGTAAAAATACAGTATAAAAGATTTCAACTGGTATAGATGTATAGGGCACTATATGGAGCTTGCAGGACTGGAAGTTATTCTGGGCAAGTCAGTGAGTGGTAAGTAAAAGTGAAGGTCTAAGACATTATTGTAGGCTCCTGTATAAACACCACACTTGGGCTACACCAAATTTATTTTAAAAATATTTTTCTTTCTCCAATAATAAATCAACCTTAGCTTACTGTAACTTGTTATTTCATAAACTTATAATTTTAAAGAATTTGACTCTTTTAGAATGATACTTGGCTTAAAACACAAACACATTATAAATCTGTACAAAAATATATTTTCCTTTTATATTTATTCTATAAGATTTGTCTTATTTTTAATTCTAATTTTTTTTTTTTTGGTTTTTACACCTTTTTGTTAAAAATGAAGACACAAACATACACATTAGCCTAGGCCTACACAGAGTCAGAGTCATCAATAAAACTGTCTTCTAACTTCACATCTTATCCCACTGGAAAGTCTTCAGAGGCAATAACATGCACGGAGCTGTCGTCTCCTCTTATAACAATGCCTTCTGGAACACCTCCTGAAAGAACTGCCTGAGGTGTTTTATAGCTAGCTTTTTTTTTCTAATAACAAGTACACTCTAAAGTAATGATCAAAAAGTATAGAACAGTAAATAAATAAACTAGTAACAAAGTCATTTATTATCATTATCAAGTACATAATTGTAGGTGCTATACTTTTTTTTTTTTTTTTTTTTTTTTTTTTTGAGAAGGAGTCTCGCTCCGGTGCTATACTTTTTATGTGACTGGAAGTGCAGTACATATATATGTATACATATATGCACATATATGTACTTACGTATATATACATATATGTATATATACTTTTTTCTTTACACTGGTTATTTTCACATCTCATTAGGAGACAAGCTGAAGCATCTTCCAAAGCTGTAATAGCAGTTAGGTCCTCTGAAGCCTTCAAG
>NW_012101530.1:154803-158879 GCF_000951045.1 Mandrillus leucophaeus | reverse complement strand
ATGGCTCAAAGAGCCTAGAACAAATATGGCTCAAAGTGAACCAGTATGGCTCAATATTAGAGTCTGGAACCAATATATCTCAAAGTCTTCTCTCATTTTTATATGCTAAGTCTAGGTGTGACACCACAGTTGAAGCCAAGGTTGGGAGTGAGGTGCAGCTGACCAAATAGAGACCTCATAGTGACTTATTTTATCTGGACCCACATCACTATGCTTGGTCTGCTTTCTTGTCCAGGCAGCCAGTTAAAACCATTCTCAGAGTCAGGTATGCAAAATAAAGGACTGCAAGAAGCCAGGAAGTAAAGCATAAAATACTGGTACACCCTAAGCAAGGTCAAATATCCTGCAAGCCCAAAGGAAGTATTACCCTAAGAGTCCAATCACTATGTTAAAAGCATCATGTTTCACTGATAATGCTACATGAAATGTTTCCCATTGTGTTTGGGTTGCTAACATTTGCAAATTCTCTCATTAAGTACTGTTCTTCAGTTTCTCTCAGGCTTCATATGATCAGCTCAGAAGTCGACTTTAAGACTGGATCCCACTAGGTTAATGAGACACCCTAGCATCTAACAGTACAGTCCTCTCAATCTATTAATATCTACTCTTAGAGACATCACCAGACAGAAGTAGACCGTCCAGAAGTCTCCTACATTTTAAATTGAGGTTGGAAAGTTTTATCACCTAGTCAGAATCCCAAATATCTACTTTGATAATGCCATTCTAGTCTAAAAACTACATTTTCTGGTAATTGGAGCTAGGCACCCCTATGCCACCTCTTTCTTCATTCCTTTCAATTACCTCCACAGAGGGGCAGAAAATGCCCACTCCTTGCTGGATGCTTGTTTTTATGGAAGACTCTAGACCAGGAGAAAAAAAAAAGGTATAAAGTCACATATTAAACACCATCACTTAAAAAAAAAAAAAAAGATAGCAAATTAATGAGGTTGGGAAGATTCTGAACAACAGGATACACCATCTGATGCCATAAAACCCTTTACCCTCTATTCCAAATACATCTCATTCTGAGATTCCTTACTTAAAATATTTGACCAAAACGAAAAACCTGAGACAAATTTTAAAATTGTGACTTATGCCAGGTTAATTCTATTCCAGCTAGGGTGTGAACTATATCACACCACTGAAGGAACTATTTCCTACAGCAGAGGTCATTTTCTGTATGGTTATTTGTGACAGAGTGCACTACATGGTGGTCAATTGTGTAAAACTTCACTATTGTAATGACAACAGCAATAAGAAGTCTATCATGGTTATTAAATCTTTGTCTCAACTTCGAAGATTCAAATACATGGAATAATAAC
This sequence comes from Mandrillus leucophaeus, assembly GCF_000951045.1. Classification (NCBI taxonomy): domain Eukaryota; kingdom Metazoa; phylum Chordata; class Mammalia; order Primates; family Cercopithecidae; genus Mandrillus; species Mandrillus leucophaeus. Next base: position 157,557 of record NW_012101530.1, on the reverse strand, counting down.
TTTCTATATGGTAGAGCTATATATAAATAAGATGGAAAGTAATTTTTTTTTATCTTTAGAAGTCTTCAGGAGAGCAGAGATTAAAGTAACCCTCAGGCTAGATGATGTTAAAGGAGCCATACACGACTTAGAAAAGGTTATCTTAAAATTACAAGGAGTTTCACCAAGGTTCTAATTTCATGGACGACTATATTTTCCACAAACTGACTCACAGGCCAAATTGGGTTACTGCAGCATATCTTATTTTGCAAACTTAATCATTATTATTATTAATCACAAAATGCTAAAACAAATTATTGTAAATGGAAAAAGAAAAGGATTTCAGTAATGCTGATTTCCTAAGGGCCAGGCTGTGTGGAAGACGCATTAATGCTCTTGGTAATGCCCTAATCTGAAAAGCATTACTTTCCCCATTTTACTGAAGGAAAGAGACCTTAGCAAGGTTAAGTAACTTGTTCAAGGTCCTGAGGCTGGTAAGTGATAGAACTGGAACTAGAGTCCAAGTTTGTCTAATTCTAAAACAACACTGTGCTCAATCCCAACATGAGTCCTTTCCTGCGACCATTTTACAAAAGGTTTGACATCTGTCATCAATGGTACTTAATTTTTTTAAAACTGAACTCTCCCAAAGTATCATAACTCAGAATAATTTGGCCACTATTCATTTTCATTCATGTTTATTGATTATTCCCACTAAGAAACCCCAAATTTAATATATTCCAAACATTTTATAAAATTAAAATGTAACAGGTAAGATTCTAAAAAGGCGATAGAATAGGAAGCACCAAGAATTTCCTCACTAAGGTAACAATCGTACTGGCAGAATCTGTCCGATGATAGAATTGTGGAACTCTATAGTCTACTGAAGGCTTACCACTTCCAGGGGAAGACTCAAATAATAAATTACAGTTAACTTTAGTCAACTTCAGCTCTTAGCACAGTAGCAGTTACCAGTACCCCAACCCTCGGCCCTGGGGCAGGCAGCTAAGCACATATTTCTAGAGCAGCTTGCATACAACCTGCAGGAGCCAATGTGGCCAAAAAGGGCCTTGTTCTCCAAATATCTGGGATTCATGCCCTGATCACTGATGCTTCTGATCATGGACATTTAGACAAAGAGTGACAGCCTTTTTTGTTACTCCCTCCATTGCTGTAAACCCCTCCTCATCTGACTGAAATGGTTTTTAGGGAATTTAAACAGATAGCTTTTTTTTTTTTCATTTTTCTCTTTTTCTCCTTTTGTGAACCAGAGACTGAATACTAGGATAGTCAAAAGCAACTACATATACAAGAAAAATCTGAAAGTCATTGTGCATGCTGTGAGCACAGGCTCACAGAAGATCTGAGAAGACTTTTAGTTTACAGTTCAGCCTAATCTTTGGAAAAGAGGCAGCCTGCAACAACTACAAACAAATAAACAGCAACAACAACAAAGCAAACAGCAAGCCCTGAGGAATGGGAGGAAATCTGATTTCCAGAGATACAACACTACTAGGTTCAGAAGCTCAGTTTAAAACCAAAAATCACAAGAAGCACAAAGGAACAGAAAAGTATGGTCCATTCAAAGGAAAAGAAAAAAACAATAGACACCATTCCTAAATAAGACCTAGTGGCAGCAGTAGCAGATCTACTAGACAAATAATTTAAAACAACTGTCTTAAAGATGTTTAAAGAATTAAGACACACTTGGAGAAAGTCAAGAAAATGATATATGCGAAGAAATGAAAATATCAAGAAAGGCAGAAGAAGGAAACCAAAAAGAAATTCTGGAGTTGAAAAGGAAACTAACTGAACTGGAAAATTCACTACAGGAATTCAAAGGCAGATTCGAGAAGGCAGAAAAATTAGTAAACTTGAAGGTAGGACCATGGAAATAGCAAGTCTGAGAAAGAAAAAAGATTGAAGGAAAGTGAACGGAGCCTGAAGGACCTGTGGAACACCATTAAGCAGACCAACATATATATTGTGGGAAATCCAGAAAAAGAAGAGAAAAAGGAAGAAGCAAAGAAAATATCTGAAGAAATAATAGCTAGAAACTTCCCAAATTTGATGAAAGACATAAATATAAACATATAAGAAGCTCAATAAACTCCAAGTAGCATGAATTCAAAGAGACTAACACCAAGATACATCATAATTAAATTGCTGAAAGACAAAGACAAAGAGAGAAATGATTCATCACATACAAGGGATCCTCAAGATAATCAGCAGATTTCTCATCAGAAACTTATAGATTTCAGAGGGAGTGGACTGATATATTCAGAACGCCAAGAGAAAAAAAATGTACACCAAGAATCCTAATTTGGCAAAACATCCCTTCAAAATTGAGGGAGAAGACATTTCTAGATAAATACAGACTGAAGGAGTCCATTACCAGTACACCTTCTGAAATAAGTACCAAAGACTTTTTTTTTGGCCGAAGTTGAAAAACCCATCTTAAATTTCATACAGAATTTCACAGGAACCCAAATCACCAAAACAAATCTGAAAAAAAAAGCATAAAGCTGGAGTACTCACAATTCCTGATAACAAAACTTATTACAAAGCTACAGTAATCAGAATAGTGTTATATTAGTCTAAAGATAAACATATGCAGTAGTGGAATAGAATAGAAAGTCCAGAAATAAACTGCTGCATATATGGTCAAATGATTTCCAAAAGGGCTGCCAAGGCCATTCAATTGAGAAAAGACAGTCTTCAACAAATGGAGCTGGGAAAACTTGATATCCACATGCCCAAAGCATAAAGCTGGAT
>NW_012101530.1:127795-154694 GCF_000951045.1 Mandrillus leucophaeus | reverse complement strand
ATCAAAGGCACAGGGAACAAAAGAAAAAAATAAATTGGACTTCATGAAAATAAAAAGGCTTTTGTGTATCAAAAGACACTATTAACAGAGTAAAAAGGCAACACACAGAATGGAAGAGAACACTTGCAAACCATATATCTGATAAGAGATTAATATCTAGAATATATAAACTCCTAAAACTCAACAACAAAAAACAACCAGATTCAAAAATGAGCAAATGACTTCAGTAGATATTTCTCCAAAGAAAATATACAAGTGGCCAACAGGCACATGAAAAGATGTTCAACCTCACTAACCATTAGGGAAATGCATCTCAAAACTACAGTAAGACACCACCCACCTCACAACCTTTAGGATGGCTACTACAAAAAAAAATAATAATAATAATAATAATAATAAATAAAAACAGAAAATAACCAGTGTTTACAAGAATGTGAAAAAAATCAAACTCTGTGCACTGTTGATGGGAATGTAAAATGGTATAGCTACTGATGTGGTTTGGCTCTGTCCCCACCCAAATCTCACCTTGAACTGTAATTCCCACAATTCCCACATGTCATGGGAGGAACCTAATGGGAGGTGATTGAATTATGGGGATGTGTCTTTCCTGTGCTGTTCTCCTGATAGTGAATGATTCTCATGAGATCTGATGGTTTTAAACAATGGGAGTTTGCCTGCATAAGCTGTCTCTTTGCTGCCATCCACTTAAGATGTGACTTGCTCCTCCTTGCCTTCTGCCATGATTGTGAGGCTTCCCCAACCACATGAAACTGTGAGTCCAATTAAGCTTCTTTCTCTTGTAAATTACCCATAGTCTCGGGTACATCTGTATCAGCAGCATGAAAATGAACTAACACAGTGAGGTGCTGCTGAAAAGATACCCAAAAATGTGAAAGCAACTTTGGAACTGGGTAACAGGCAGAGGTTGGGACAGTTGGAAGGGCTCAGAAAACGACAGGAAAATGTGGGAATGTTTGCAACTTCCTAGAGACTTGTTGAATGGTTTTGACCAAAATGTTGGTAATGATATGGACAATGAAAGCCAAGCTGAGGTGGTCTCAGACAGAGATGAGGAATTTGTTGGAAACTAGAGCAAAGGTGACTTGTTATGTTTTAGCAAAGAGACTGGCAGCATTTTCACCCTGCCCTAGAGATTTGTGGAACTTTGAATTTGAGAGACATGATTTAGGGTATCTGCTGGAAGAAATTTCTAAGCAGCAAAGCATTCAAGAGGTGACTTGGATGTTGTTAATGGCGTTCAGTTTTATAAGGTAAGCAGAGCATAGAAATTCAGAAAATTTGCAGCCTGACAATGAGATAGGAAAGAAAATCCTATTTTCTGAGAAGAAATTCAAGCTAGCTGTAGAAGTTTGCATAAATAACAAGGAGCCAAATGTTAATCCCAAAAACAATCGGGAACATGTCTCCAGGGCATGTCAGAAGTCTTCACAGCAGCCCCTTCCATCACATTCCCGGAGTTCTAGGAGGAAAACATGGTTTCATGGGCCAGACCCAGGGTTGTCATGCTGTGTGCAGTCTAGAGACTCATGGCCTGCAACCCAGCTGCTCCAGCCATGACTAAAAGGGGCCAAGCATGGCCCATAACTTCAGAAGGTGCAAGCCCCAAGCTTTGGCAGATTCCACGTGGCGTTGAGCCTGCAGGTACACACGAGTCAAGTACTGAGGTTTGAGAACCTCCACCTAGATTTCAGAGGATGTATGGAAATGCCTGGATGTCCAGGCAGAAGTTTGCTGCAGGTGCAGCACTCTCATGGAGAATCTCTGCTAGGGCAGTGCAGAAGGGAAATGTCAGGTGGGAACCCCCACACAGAGTCCCTACTGGGGTACCACCTAGTGGAGCTGTGAGAAGAGGGCCACCGTCCTCCAGACCCCAGAATGGTATATCCACTGACAGCTTACACCATATGCCTGGAAAAGCTGCAGACACTCAACACCAGCCCATGATAGCAGCTGGGAAGAAGGCTGTACCCAGCAGAGCCACAGGGGTTGGAGCTGCCCAAGACCATGGGAACCCAGCTCTTGCATCAGCGTGACCCAGAGGCGAGACCTGGAGTCAAAGGAAATCGTTTTGGAGCTTTAAAATTTGACTGCCCTGCTGTATTTCGAACTGGCATGGGCCCTGTAGCCCCTTTGTTTTTGGCCAATTTCTCCCATTTGGAATGTCTGTATTTACCCAATGCCTATACCCACATTGTATGTTGGAAGTAACTAACTTGCTTTGATTTTATAGGCTCATAGGCAGAAGGGACTTGCGTTGTCTCAGATGAGACGTTGGACGGTGGACTTTTGAGGTTATCTGAAATAAGACTTTGAGGGACTGTTGGGAAGGCATGATTGCTTTTGAAATGTGAGGACTTGAGATTTGGCAGGGGCCAGGGTAGAATGATATGGTTTGGTCGTGTCCCCACCTAGATCTCATTTTGAATTGTAGCACCCCTAATCCCCACATGTCATGGGAGGTACTCAGTGAGAGGTAATTGAATCATGGGGGTGGGTTTTTCCCATGCTGTTTTTGTCGTAGTGAATATGTCTCATGAGATCTGATGGTTTCATAAAGGGCAGTTTCCCTGCACATGCTCTCTTGCCTGCCACCATGTAAGATGTGACTTTGTTCCTCCTTTGCCTTCCACCATGATTGTGAGGCCTCCCTAGTCACGTGGAACTGTGAGTCCATTAAACCTCTTTTTCTTTATAAATTAACCCAGTCTCAGTTATTTCTTCATAGCAACATGAAAATGGACTAATATATACCCTAAATGTTATTTGCTCTGTGTGTGTATTCATATTGAGAATAACTACTCAAATTTAATTGTAGTTAAAATCATTAACTTTTAATCAGAAAATATTCTAGTAAAATAGGTAAATTTTATGGTTAAACTTTCCTTAAACATGGATAATTATTGCACCTGATTTACTAGGTTGTTGTGGAAATGAATAAAATAATACATGTGAAATACATGTCTCATCCTAAGAAGTACGAAACAAATGTTAACTATTATTATCATTATTTTATTGTTATCACTGTCAATCCATTATTAACAAAAACTCACAGTTTAACAATAAATTGTGTTATGTTCTACCTATATACCACTCTGGACCAGAATTTGAGACACTAGAAACTTCTTTTCATAGTTTTTCTGGTTTTCCTAATGAATGTGACTACATGCATAAATAAATGAGGAAAGAGATACTTGGGAGGCAAACTCCAAAGTATGACCCATGACTTCCTTTTCTCATTTCTGTTCTACATAATAAAGTTCTGATTGGGATAGACAAAAAGTGCTTCAGACACTCGAAAATATCAGCTGGAGATGAACAGACCAGAATTAGAAACACAACATTCACTAGAACCAAGGTCTCAACCGCCTTGTTTCCAGTTTTTTTATTTCACTTAAAAACTTTACTTATTTGGAAACATACAGATTTTGTTGTTCTTTCTTTTCTTCCTCTGCTGCTGCTGGTAATGATACACACATTTGCTTTTTATTGTGTCTTTTTCTCTCAGAAAGATATATGTATGAGAAAGCACATCATCATTAAAATACTTTCTCCATTTCAAAATAGGATTTGCAGTATAAATAAGCAAGTATTAAGAGGAAACTTCAAAATTTTCATGGAAAATGTGTATTAGGAAAAACTATGGATAAATTTCTAAATTATTTTGCACCAAAATAAACTTGTACTAACTTATCACATGTCTGAACAGGTTCTAGTTTAAGGCACTAAGAGGAATAACATATAAACCTCTCTCTTTTGAAAATTACTCAGTCTCGGGTGTGTCTTCATCAGCAATGTAAAGACGAACTAATACAGCTACCATGGGGAACAGTATGGCAATTTTTTTCCAAAAATTGAAAATAGAATGACAATATGATCCAGCAGTATCACTTCAGGGGATAAATTCAACTGAACTGAACACACAGTCTTGAAAAGATATGTGTACACTCATATAAATGGCAGCATTATTCACAGTATCTAAAGTGTGGAAGCAATCCAAGTTATATAACAACAGATAAATGAATACATAAAATATGATACCTACATACAATGGGATATTATACAGCCTTACAAAGTAAGGAAATTCTGACACATGCTTCAAAATGGATGAAATTTAAGGACATTATGCTAAATGCAATAAACTAGTCACAAAATGAAAAATATTATATGATTCCACTTATATGAAGTATTTAGAGAAGTCAAAATTATAGAGACAAAAAGTAGAATGGTGATTGTCCGAGGCTATAGGGAGGTAGAAATGGAAAGTAATTTTTTAATAGGTATAGCATTTCAGTGTTGTAAAATGAAAAGAATTCTGGAGATGGATGATAGTGATGGTTGCACAAGCATATGAATGTACTTAACACCACTGAACTGTATACTTAAAACATGATTAAGACAGTACATTTTATGTTATGTGTATTTTATCACAAAAAATACTGGAAGAAAAATTAGGCTATTACAATCTAGATAGTACATCTCAAAACCTGTCAGGCTAATATATATATGTCTTATTTTTCAGTATGACTGAATCTGGAGTTAGATCTCAGTTCAATTATATATTACTGTTTCTTCAATCAATACATGAGAATTTTCAGAAATTATGGAAGATCTGAATCTGTTTACTGACACCTATTTAGGATGACAAAGCACCATTAAACTAATAATAATATCTTCATACATTTAGTAGTAGTCTAGTATTGCTCAAAAATTAATCAACTCTTTTGAAAACAAAGTATTTAAAATGTCTTGTTTTAGAGGCAGAGAATTCAGTCTACCTTAATAAAAAAACAAAATTGATTTTTCAATCCCTTTTTTTCGCAATTTCATTGTTATACGTGACAACAGTGAAGTCTCCCTTTTAAATTGTATTTCTGATCAATGTCTCTATATTTTTAATAGTGTTAAATCATACAGCTTAATTTATTTCCAGTACTCTCTGAAGACAAGAGTTACACTTGACCAATCTCAGTATTTACCACAGCAATCAGTGTAACAACTTAATAGTAGTGCTTCAAAATGCTTTAACTTGGATCAGGATTTCTAGAATTGACGATTCTTAGGTCAAACCTTGAGGCTGAGTTTAGTTTTCAAGGAGGCTGTGACCCCAGGGCATGATTACCTACAAAGGCATCATATCAATTCTGTGCTGTGCTTTTGTTCTTGTTTTAATTATAATTTACCCAGAAGAAAATATTTCAGATGTGCTCAAGCAATATTTTCACAGTCCTTAAAGCATTTCTTTAGTATCTTCAAAAACTTTCATTAGTTATAATGACATCATGGTTTTCATGGCATTGAAAAGAATAGAAAGCATTACTTTTCAGGCCAGCAATAGAAAGAAAAAGTACTTCCCATGTCTCTTTTATTTTCTGTTTGTCCAGATCTATCCAAAAAGTAATGTACAATTTTCCCTAATTTTTAACCATCTTTAATTTAATCTTTAAAAATTACTATATCAAAGAAGAGATATTTGGGAAAAATTATAATCAAATTGATGTAAAAAAAGAACAAACTGTGACCAGGTGGTACTTATAATAATAAATAAACATGAATAATTTAATTTAACTACAAATAAATATTACTGAAAATATTATTTAAATTTGAAAACACTTTTGTGTTTTTTTTTGTTTGTTTTTGTTTTTTTTTTTTTTTGGTTTTCTACTTTATTCCAAGATCACATCCTTGGATATTCTTTGTATAAGATAATTAGTCACAAAAGAGAAATACAGATTTTAAAAAATGAAAAAGGCTTGACATATATATGATTCTAGCCATATGAAAATTAGACATGAGATGTGAAAATGATCAAGCACTATGCCAAACCTTCCCTCTTCATCCTGAATAAGCACAAACTGCCTGCCTATTTGAAGAAGGAGGAAAGGTGGATGATGGATGCAATAGCTCAGACCTGGCATAGATAGGCAAGCACACAAAACTAGGTACATTCCGTCAGCTCTCAAGGGGCCACTGCTTGACCACACCTTAGGAAGGTAGCAATGAGGTCAACATTGGTTCTTCCAGACTAATTAAACTGGAGGACTCTCATCATTCTTCATTCTGAAAGGGGCCAATGTCTGCTGCTTTGTTCCTACTCCCTGGAAATTAAAGGGTATAAGGGCTTTAAGCATCTTCCAATCCTGCATTGCCAAAATAGCCTGGTGTAGGTACCTGGAGGTGAAACATTGCTTCAGTCCTTTATTCTTCAGACCTTCTAAGGTCTCAAATCAGCATGTAATCCATGAAGGCACAGCTATCTCTTCTGTCTCATCAATAACACACACAACACCTTCTGTGGACATCTTCCACGGGAGGAAGAGTGAGAGGCAACAGGTCTTCAGACATCAAGTTCTCTCATTAAAGCTGATATGCAAATGTCAACATGTCAAAATCAGCCCTCAAAAACTTTCTTTTCTAAATCCACTATAAATAGCTAAAAAATAGTATCAAACATTTCATTTACCAGATCGAGCTGTATCACAGCTCATAATCACCAGCCAAATGTTCTCAATCACAGGTATACTGGTTCATAATACCTTTTTAAATGGACTTTTTAAAAAAGTGCCTCTGCAGCTAGACTTACTAAAATAGGCATGGCAAGATTATGTTTTTGAAGGGATCAAATCACAGAGCAAAAGTCTTAAGGCAGGTAACTAAGGCTATTTTCGTTGTAACTTTGCAGTTGCCCACAAAGACTTCATTTAGTCCTGCTCAAAATCCAACAAAGATAAAATGTCTCTGATATTAACCAGATGTGACTGTCAGAAGTTTTAGAAGAGAGGCTCTCTTTATGGTTCCCAAATTGTGAACGCCAAGCTTCGAAAAACCCCTACCCTACCAGTAAAGATCTCTGTTAGATGCCTCAGGGAGCCCAACAGTGGTGTGAACTGAGGACAAGGCAGGAGGGAGAGTAAGTTGACCAAACCTTTCCTGAGTTTATCCAATTTACACTCTATTTTATTAGATAACCTCTAGTGATTTCATTTGAAGGAAGAATTACAAATGTTAAAAGAGAAAAAAAAAAAACTTTGAAAATCTCTGTCCTAGATAAACCCCCTTGATCTTAAAATCAGCCCACAAGGAAATCACTGAGCTAGGTAACCCAGTAGAGCCACTAGCTAGTCAGTTCTTCCACTCACAACCAGTTCCCTCTGATGATAGTCCAGAGGAATTAGCAAGGCGATACTGTTCTAGCAAGTTGAGAAAAATCCAGTTTCTTTAGATTATGAAACACATCACATAAAGCCTACTAACCAAAAAACCTTTATTTTGGCAAATTGTAGACCACAAAATATGATTGTGAGCTGCCACTACTCACAGGGGAGATTTTATGGTATTAGAGAGTAAATGCCAGGACTCTGTGGGAGAAATCTATTTTCATCTGGGATTCTCAGCCAGAAGTGTCTTCCCAAGAAGTGTGTAAAATGTCTGCCATTGTCATGACTCCTGACCACCAGATTCTCATTTCAAAGGTGTAGAAGTAGAGAGGAAAAGCATATCAACAGCCTCTAGCCAAAGACCACCAGAAGCACATCTTTAGTTAACAAACTGGGTTTATTACACGTTGCTGAGATGGAGAACGTACAGCAGAGGGAACCATGAGCATCTCAGTAAGAGACTGTTGAAAAGAACCTATTATTAACAGCATTTGGGCTTTGGTTGGGTAATTTTGAGAAGAGTCTAAACAAGTAGGGCATTTTTCTAGATTGGATGCTGTCAGAAAGTGGGGACAGTTCTGTGATTGAATATCTCAATAATTCTTACCTATAATTAGGGCAGACTAGAGCAAGGATAAAACTGTAATTGATAAAGGATTAGTAGTCACGTATACATGATAATATTGACCAAGAACAGGAAAGAGTCAATGCTAGACAGAAAAAGACATTGTTCTTGATTGTTCACACTGGGTAGGAAGCATTGTCAATTCCTTTGTACAGGAAACCCTGTTGATTTCAGAAACTCATTGAGTAATATCTACGTCTAGATCATATTCCAGGCCATAGCTCCATACGTCACTCAAGGCATCCTTCTGTCCTCTTTGATAAAGCCTATGTTAAATGCCTTTCATGTGATCATTTCATACAATTACCTGGAATAGGTAATGTGATTATTTCAGTCACATTTCTGATGTCCAGAGTGGGCGAAATCAGCTAAGTGTCACTGCCTGTTTCTCAAACTATCTGTGGTGAAGAAACAGTTTTTCTCCCCAGTCAGTTCCAGACTAGTGTTTTTGTACTTATAAAATAAATACAATTCGATGCATTAAAAACTAACTACTAGAATAATAAAATGAAAAAAGACAGAAAACGCCAACCCATTTTTAAAACTGGTATTATTAGACCCAACAGACATACATTAACTGTCAAAATTGCTATAAAAGTTCCTAAACATTTTGCCTCACTATTGGTATTTGTCTTGTCACAAACCTGAGTCTACGTAGCACACTTAAGTAGCACTGGGGTTTTTTAATTAAATTAATCATTCTGTTAAATATGTCTGGTGTGCTGCCCATTTCAAACTCACAGAGCATGTGACAAAGCAGCAGAAGAGAAAAAGAGAAGAAATTTCACTCATGGAGAGGGTCTTGCCATGAATTTCCCAACTTAGTGAGCTGAGTAAATATCTGTGGCTACTAGCTACGTGCAACAACTTCAAAGAATACATGTAGAAAATTGAATCACTGTAATTCCTTCTATACCAGTCCAATATTAATCTAATGAAATTGATTAAATTTCCCATACAGGTAGGGTTTCAATGGCATTAACTAATTATACTCGATGGGCAGAGATTTTCTCATCTGTATTTTTAGGCCAGAAGGGGATATACATTCTATTAAGACAACTTGGATTTTATTATAACCCCAGAGCCTCCCAAGACAATGGCTTTATATGCCATCAGGTTAATTCTCTGGCATCGATGTTATCTCAGCATCCATGCTTCCCTCCATAACGTCAAGAAGGCCAAGCCTAAATCCCTACACATAGCCAGTTAAAGGACTCAGGTACCAGCTGATCAGGCAAATTTATCCACAATCTCATTCTCACCAATTAAACTTTGAAATGATCTCTTCTAAAGGTTTATTCGGTTCAAAGCAATTCTTCAATTTTAAGAAATCCTCCACAACTCAATGAAGCAACTACTGTTTTCCCTCAGTTTATTGATCTGCTTTCCTAAGCCTGCTTCTGATTCTGTACCATCTGCTTCCTTCCTCCTAGCACACAGCTGCTATGAGCTGGAAACTCTAGAAAAGGCTTCCATTTGTGCATGTCCACATCCTCAGCACTGCCTAATAAGGCCAGACCCACCCTTTTCCTGATCAAACTCAACGTCTGGGCCACTTCTCTCTTTTGAAAAATTATGTTCTGTTCATAAAATCTCTCCAGAAGATACCTTCCTTAATCATAATTTACAGTAAACATAATTCATATACTATATAAAATAAATATATAAAAGTTATATATTTAATTATACATAATTATATAAACATTTACATATATTGTGTGTGTGTGTGTGTGTGTGTGTGTGTGTTCTTTTACCAAACATTTTGGACACTTACATTCTATGGCAAAACTTTACATTTCTGAGCTCCTTGAGGGTGTAACCATGATTATTTCTTTCACTATTTCACAGTGCCCAGAAAAGTGCCCATAACCAGCTTCCTGCAAATTTTTTAAATTTATTAGTTAATGGATCAAAGAATGGAGCAAATGAATACTTGTACAAGTTTTATACACACACACATATACACATATATTACACTGACATATACATGATATAGTTAACACTGTATCTTAAAAATTAGAAACTAAATAATACCAATAATTTCCATTCACACTTCATATCTATTTTCCTCTTCCTTGTAACAACTTGCTATTGCTCCATATTTCTATATCTATGATTAAATAATTTGACATGTACAGTAAGAAAAACACTGATTATTTGGTCAGGTTTAAAAATCACTGCAATAATGCATTAAAATGATTTCCTTGCCTTTTGCCTGCCCTAAACTGATTTTCAAGCCAATACCCCAAGTTTCAAATCTTAACCAAGGAAATAAAAATTAAATAATTTCTTATGCTATAAAATTTAAAAATAACACTAAATTAAGATCTATACTCAAGATGGTGTACTTGAAAGTGTTAATATATTTTATATAATTTATTTCCTTTTATATCTTAGTATTGAATCATAGCTCTCTGAGTCAATATCTTGAATCTTGTTTAGTCTTCTAGAAAGTATTTTCTTATTGTTTTTATTCAATGATTTAAGTTAATCCAGTTCTATTCAACCTTTCATGCAGAATGAGAGGAATCTGAGAGATTCTTTACGGTTTGGAACTCCAGAAACTAGTCCATCACCAACTGTGAAGTATAATCCTAAACTAGTGGTGTTCATGTTGCAGAAGTGGACCTGCTGCATGCATGCCATACAGTTTTCTGTGCTGGTTTTTACAACCCTACAGAACATCAAGAGTCAGTACAAGCTTGCAAAAATAAACTAAAACATGGTGAACTCACCAGCACTTGGTAAAACATTGTATCTTAACTCCATTGGGTTGAAGTTATATATAAAGAGGACAATAGCAGAATATTCAAGGTATCACAGGAGGATCAGCCAAGGTATTATAGAGTAATTATAATCAGGAATGAAAGAAATATTTCGAGAACTCCCGGAAGCAGTGACAGAACAAAAGTAACAGCTCTGAACTCCCAAGAAACAGTAGCCTGATAATCACAGAAATAAAAATGGTTGCTCTTTTGTAATAAAGACTTGGAATCAGCTGTATATGGAATAGGCATAAACACTAACATGTCTTTCAAATAACAACTGGAGATACAAAACAAATAAAAATAGTTCACCTCTACAGAGTGTGTACAGTAGGGCTGGTTACTATTGACCTCAACCACAAAACTGAAAAGCAACATATGGGTATTGAATTGGAAAATGAAGAATCAAAGCCACCACACAGAAAGTATTGCACCTTGCGTTCATAAAGTAATGCTACTTGGACAAATTCTGAAAGAATCTGCTCATTTCCCACGTTAGCATTCTGTGAGGAAGCTAAAGAATACTTTCAAAATATTTTCTTTATGAAGATATCCAAAGTTTCCACATAAGGAGTAAAATACTGTCATTTTGAAGGAACCTATGCTTCTTTGGAAAGTTTTCAGAACACTTCGAACAAAATAAGGAAATAAAATCCTCAAATGTAATACAAGGAAAAACATTAACCAAAAAAAAAAAAATGCTTAAATATTTATCTTTCGTTTCTTGGAATAATGTCGTCTTCACATTATTCCAAGAAACAAAATTGTCACAAGCCAAAATACACATCTTTGACAGCAAAATGCTTTCTAGTGTCTTTTTCTGAACTTAAAATGTAACATAACAACGAAGCCTCCTTTCCACCTCCACCTTCCAAACTATGCAGAAGCCATGGCTGCACTCCCAGCACCTGCAAACTCATATGCCCAAAACGGAAGGAGCCTTACCAGACCATCACAGTTGCTGATGGCAACAGAGGTTCCTGGAATATCCACGATGTCACCAACATAAGCACAGTTAGTCTGCAAAGGCTCTGTTTTCCGGATTCTATCCGTAGCACTTCCTGGCTGATGGTTGTTAATGGGATCGGTTATATTCCCAGGCACCAGAGATGTCTCACGCCACTCCACAACAGCCCCAGGAGCTACTAGTTGAGTGTTGGGCTTTAGTCGCAGATGAAAATCTTTTCCAAATGCTGTGATATTAAAAAACAACTGCTCAGGGTTGGAAGACACGTCCCTCGCTGACCTCTTTTTGTGACTCGCAGAAAGAGTATGGGAGAGATAGCGTCCTTCTAGATTTGTGCTGACTGGAGTCACCAGCTCATATTCTCTATATCTCTTTATTGGTAAATCTGTGGGGTGAAAAACAGAATTGTCAAACCCTGCATAATAAGAGAACACAGGAGAACATAACACGGAAAAAAAGTGCCCACCTCACAAGACCATACCTCAATGTGCATAATATAGACATTCCTGAATCAGCTCATAAATGTAAAATTTTGAGAACAAAAATCATTTCTCAAACGCACTTAAGTAACCCTGTGTTCAATGAGTCATTTTTAAATTAAAACAGTATTAAAATTACATTGTAAATATTCACATCTCATTAACACATTTGCAAACACAAATATAATGTGTCCATAAACTATAAATGGCTTGATTAAAATCAAGGCATACCCTCAATTAATTTATTATTGGCATAACTGACATCTGCTAAAAACTTTTAACAAGGTTATTATGTAAAAAACAAATTTCTGATTGTTTTCATTTTTCCTTGTAGAAATCCTGGAATTTAGACTAATTACAATAACTACATTACATGAGTCTGTAATGTATATACTGTAGCTTACAATGCTGTAATTTATACACATTTTTTCCACCATAACAACCCTAACAACCATACTTCACAGGTGAGAAAACTGAGATATAGGGGTAGGAGGTCCTATGTCCAAGGTCAAACAACTGCAAAGCCTGAATATAAATCCAAGTGGTACTCCTAAGCCCATATATTCTATCCTACCATGCTTTCCTCCATAAATCTCCATTTTTAGAAAACTAGAAGAATGGGTAAAGAAGACATAATAATCTTTAAATCAAATATGCAGGTACCGGTTAGTCAAGAGGGAACAGTATTCTCATTTTGTGCCTTATTCCTTAAGTGGGACAGATATCTATTTGAATACGAAAGTGTATTTGGGACCCACCTTACAATATGGGTAGCCACTTACATGTTAAGCTGAATTTCACAATTAGCACTTAATTCCCCTGGCTTAGCCAAATATGAGTATTTTGTCTATTAAAATGCAAACACCCTTGGGAAAGAGAACAGATTACAGGAACCATTATAGGAATGATTTTAAGACCACAGGACAATGGATACTAGAGAAAGAAATAAGCAGCAGGGCAGTAAGGGGAAAAAAAAAAGAAGGTGGCATAGGAAGGGAAATCTAAAATCATGAACTAAAATGTTTCCCGCTTTCATACTTCTAGCCTTACGCTAATCCTATAGTGTGTTAGAGTGCCCTAAAAAATGATATGACTCACAAAACTCCTCACCTATGGAAATCACAAGTTTTGTCATCCAATAATGTATTTAGAGCATGAGATCTGTAAAGGAACCTACATCTTATGGTCATAAAGTATTCTTGCAGAATCACTGTTTTCATTATTTTTCTGCTTTTTAAAAACCTCAGGCAATATGTGAATACCAGAAGACAAATAAAGGTGTTTACTTGTGCAACATGTTAATTCTTTCTGTGCATGTTTGTTATAATTATGCCTCTTAAAATTACCAATATATTTAAATGAACTATCTCATTTTATTCAATGAATACAGCAAGAAGCACTTGTAAATATTTACTAGCCAAAGAAGTAGTGAGGACTGTAATATGAGTCAAGTGAAGCCTGATTCCAAAACTGGTGGCCAGACAGTGCAACCCCTGCTGAACTGGACTAGGCACTAGCAGAAACACAGACTTGGTCTTCCAAGAAGGTTGTGAGGAAGATTTGGTCTTCCTCCATGGTGAATACTTTTATAAACTCTAGTTTAGAGAGAAAAAAACAACTCAAGATTTAAGAGAATGAGCACAAGTGTCACGGGTGCAGAGTGACAGTGTGGAAAGTTTCTAAAGGAAGGAGATGAATCAAGCTCTTGTATGTGTACTGACAAAATCTAGCTCAAATTAACTATAAATGTCTTAAAGATAAAGAACTCCCCACTCAACTTGGTACTCCCAATATCATCATACAAGATTTTTTATGTGTCAGGGTGTCTTGTCAGTTGGATTTGTTTGATGCATATTAAGTTAGTAATACAGGTAACCAAAGAACATTGGCCTTGTCTAAGCTGCTACACACACTGACTTACAAGACACATTATCCAGGCCCATGAGTGTCTGGCTGTCCCAATAATCTCAGTGATAGCTTTTTCTCTAACCCTCGGTTGACCGTTTCAAGGGAAAGAGGAAGCAGTGCTTAATTTCAGTGTATGGATTTCCCAATTCCACTGAAGGGAATTCACACAACCAAAGTCTAAATCAGTATATTGTACTGATGCCTGGATTAAGTGACTAGAGAACAAGAACATTTAGAAAAAGACAGGGAGGCTTCTCCATACCCAAGAGGATATTCAGCGGCTTATACATACAGTAAGCCATACATCCTAGATGTATGTTCCATTTTTTCAGTCAGGTAATATGTTCCACATTTTTATTCGAAATAAGAATGGTATGTTTCTATAAAGCTTTATTTTCTCTAATGCTAAATAATAAATCATTCCTAAAAAGTACGCATAATAAACATTTCTTTCTTTCTTTCTTTTTTCTTTTTTTTTTTTTTTTTTTTTTTTTGAGACGGAGTTTTTGCTCTTGTTGCCCAGGCTGGAGTGCAATAGTGCGATCTTGGCTTACCGCAACCTCCACCTCCTAGGTTCAAGCAATTCTCCTGCCTCAGCCTTCCCAAGTATCTGGGATTATAGGCAAGTGCCACCAAGTCAGGCTAATTGTGTGTGTGTATGTGTGTGTGTGTGTGTGTGTGTTTAAGTAGAGATGGGGTTTCTCCGTGTGGGTCAGGCTGGTCTCGAACTCCCGACCTCAGGTGAATCGCCCACCTCGGCCTCCCTAAACATTTCTTAAATTAAATGCTTGAATGAGTCATTTTTCTATTGGGAATTAAGGTAATGAGGAAAAAGACACGATTGGCAACCCTCTGGATTACCATCTCCTGGGTGGTAGTTAATGGAACTGACAAAGGAACTACCCAGTCACCTGCCATTTATTAGCAGAAAAAGCTCCAAGCTCTATGATTTGTGTTTGAGAATATATCATCTCTAATACAACAATCACAGTAGGTAAATCCTATTACCCCTATTTTATAAATGAGAAAGCAGACCTAGAAGGCTTGACACATACAAGCAAAGAGCCAAAGGAAAATTCCAATTCTCATCATTTTGACTCTGAAGACCATGCTCCTATGCTCTCATTCACTTCTGAATAGAGATGCAGCATCTTGCTGTCAAATTCTAATTTAAGATCTGATTTATAAAAGAGAACTACCACAAGAATTACAATGTCCTACCCACCTGCAGCCAGTCAACCAATTTTTCCTCTAGCGTAGCATCAAAAATTTCTGTAAAAGACTCTTAAATTCTAGGTTTTGGAGGGAGAAACTGGGAGGAGGGGCAGAAGCTCAAAGCAATCAAAGCATTTTAATTTCAGATTACAATCACAGAAGTAAACCAAATTATATCCAACGTTCATTTACTGCATTCATAATTTTCACATTTTACAGGCTCAACTACTTTCACAAAGCAGGAAAGCCTATGGTTATTGAATGAACTGCAGAGTCAGAGAGCAATAAGTTGGGTCCACTTGTGATCTTCAGCAAGTTCTTTATTTTCTCTTAGGCTCTGTTCCCTCAACTGCTAACTGGAAGTTAGTGACAGTTCCAACTTCATAGGTTTGGTGAGAGTTTTACATAAGATCATGTAGAAGATTCAATAAATATCAGCTATTACTAATTTAAGTGTAAGTTAGCCACTCATTAAAATAATGTTGTAGTTCAACTTTAAAGTTAGAAACTATAAAATTGTTAGCTGAGGTGGCGGAGGGGCCACAGTAATAGGTATGTGAAGGTTTTTGTGGGCCGTAAGTTCCATAGGCACAGAGGACTATAAATTCTATTACTGGTAGCTTATTACTCAAACATGACCCAATGCAGTGATTTAGCCACAACCCACTGCTATCAGTGCACATATAGTCCATCTCCCTCCTAGTACTATGGATGAATTGTCTGTCATCTCATCTAAGAGTAAACCCTCTACTAGTGCACAACATTCTAGCCCTTCTTGCCTTTTCAAGAACAACTGCCTTTTCAGCAATGTCCTCTCTCTCTTTCCTCATCAAGTTTCCCCACATCAAGTTTCCCTACATCAAGTTTCCCCACATAACTAGAACATTCCCACCAACAGATAAAGAAGCTGACATCCTATCTCCCATCTTTGACAAAAAAATATTTTGGATGACACCCCTCCCTCTAGGTAATTTTTTCACTCCCCTCGAGGGCAAAAAGCTTCAGAACATTGACTCTATTAGGTGTCTCCAATTCCACTCTTTCCATTCTTCCTCCTTCTTGAACACATTCCAATCAGTTTCTTTTGGAGTCACGAGTGATCACATGTTGCTGAAGTCAATGGCCAAGAATTGATCTTTTTACTTTTCATGTCAGGAGCACGTGACCCAGTTTATTTCTCTCTCCTTCTCAAAATATTTTCTTTATTTAGCTTCCAGGTCATCATTCTCTCATTACCTCACTGGTCTCACCTTCTCATTCTCCTTTACCGGTGTCCCAGTGTTTCCATGGCCTGGAAACAATAAAATGTCACAAGACCTGATCCATGGACTCTTCTCTTCTGTGTCTGCCCTCTGGAGCTGGTGAGCTCCTCCTATCTTAAGACTGGATGCTTTCACAATTGTGTATCTCTAGCCCCAGTTTTAGCTGTGAGTCCTTCTCTAGTAAATCCAATTGCTTATGGAGTCCTACAATGTAGATATTCACAAGGCATCTCAACTTATCATTTCCAAATGTAAACTCTCAATCTTCCTGCTTTCATATCTGCTCCTCCTTTCCCATGTCAGTAACTAGCAACTCTATACTTTCAGTTACTCAGAGCAAAAATTTGGTTAAAACCAACCTTAACCCTTCATGTACTACAAACTCAATCTTTTACCAATTTTGTTGATCCTAGCTTCCATATACATCCAGATTCTGACCACTCCTCACCACCTCCTTGCTACTACTGTAGTCCGAGCCAACATCATCTCAATTTTGAATGTGCTTCTAAATTGTTCTCCTTGCTTCTGCTCTTCCCCTTAATGGATTATCCTCAAAATAGAGTCAGAATAATTAAAGTGTCACATCTTATCACTCTTCTCCTCAAACCCATCCCACTCAAAGTAAAATGGCTCACAAAGTCCCAGGGCTTGAAGCTGGAGATTCTCACATCTCAAAGTTTTTGTACTTGCTGATTCCTCTGCCAAAGGATCTTCCTCTCAGCTGCCTGGCTTACTCTCTCAATTGCTTCAGACCTTTGCTTAAATGTGACCCTCTCGGTGAAGTCTTTCCTGACCACCAGCAACCATTTTACCCTCTGTCCCCTTCTGTGTTTTATCTTTCTCCATAAATCTTGTCACCATCTGACATCCTATAAATTTTACTTATATGTTTATTTATATATTTTTATATCTACCAGCATATATACTTCATGAAGGCAGGAGATTTTATCTGTTCTCTTCACCTCATTTCCCCACTGCCTAAAAAAGAACTTGAAGTTACTCAATAAACATCCATGAATGACGAAATGAAGAAATGAGTGAACGAAAGAGAGCAGTTTGAGCCAGAAGGGGTATGTGAAATTAGCATGCATCTTCTTTTGGCTAAATAGTCATTTTACCACCAAGCCATTAATGATGGCAAACTGCACAAGCCATGCACCTCTAAAGCCAGAATTTTGCTTGCAAAGCTTGTGTATCTTTCTCACAGTTCCTGCTGCCCTATAAACCAAACATTTCTTAGTATCCAGGTCTTACCTTTTAAGTTACCAAAAACAAGAAATGGATGTAATCATTAAAACAGACCTCCTGTAAGACAGACGCAGAGCCCCACATTCTTAGGAGCAGGCAGCAGGAAATTAGCCCCCACTCTGCAATCTCTTTGGATATTCATAGAATTTTAACTATACATGTCAAAAATTTAAAAGAGCCAAAAGTCAGGGTCCCTAATCCCTGCTCTTTCTTACAGTTCAGGCATCTCAAGTAGATGGGATTATTTTTTCTCAAGTTAGTGGTAGAGAGCCTTTAACCTGCTCCTGCTCTCTGGAAAGAAAGGTTTTTCTCTGAGTACTCCAGGCTTCTCTCTATCCCTTCACTCACCCTCCCCTGGTGAAGAAGAGTGAATTATGTGGTTGGGAAGTCTGGGAAGCAAAAGAAATTTGCACACCTCAGCACCTCCTCCTCATTCTGCTTCCTGGGAATGAGCCTGATAAGGGGTGCATGTTCTCCTTAGCCAGGGGCAGCCCTGCTCTGGACTGGTGAGGCCTGACAAGCACAGGGTGGAGTATTGGTAGCCAGTGCACTTGCCTGTCAAAAATGGGAGCCTCATTCTCCACTTCAGCCTTTTCTGTAAAAGATATTTTCTTTTTACCTACGTCTTTAGTTTTTCTATTTCTCAACTTGTTCAGAAGCTAGGCAAGCAAGAAGGGTATTTTTTATTCAGAATCTCCTCAGTAACTTTAACTACCCCCAAGAAAAACTGTTGTCACATCTCCACTGGCAGCCTAATTATAATGTAAAAAATATTTCTTGTCAAAGAATTCTCTTTTATCTAAATTCCTCACTCTAGAGTTTAATGTAATGCCTTCTTCCTCCTTGTACTGTGTAAAATAACCACATTTTTGTGTATATGTGCATGAGTGTATTTGTGATATGCATATAAATTTGTGCAGACATATGCAGTTAATATGCACAACCTACATCAAAAGCTTTAAAGGAGGCGATGTTCTTTGTTTCAATATACTTAAACATTTTTTACTTTCTATGTTAATGTCAACCATGTTAGATTTTCCTAGTGGTTTCCAAACTTTAATCATTTATCCCTTTACACATATCTGTGTTTTAGCATGATACCCTGCACATAGTAAACTCTCAATAAATATAGGTTAAAAGAAAAGTTCCCTTAAACTATAACCTGAACGGCTCTGTTCTCTATTGAGAATAACTTGTCTTACTCTCTCTTCATCCTTAATATATCTAAACCAAACTGAATGTTCACCTATTTAGCTTGCCCTCCTGACTTCGCTATTTCTGTTCATGAAGTGCTGATTCTCCCAAATCAGGCTAGAGAGCTATTTTATACATGTCTTATAACTTTCCCCCATATGACATCATTCAAGTTCTACTGCTTTTTCTTTAGCAATTTCTCTCAAACTAACCCATTTTCTTCTAATCGCTTTTAAGATCTCATCACCTCACACTGAAAAGCCTAAGTACCAAGTCCAAATTCCCCACACAGAATTTCTCACTACTAAATGTTATATAAATTATACCAAAATACTGTCTAAATTGCTGTCAGGAAAATTATTTTAAAGGTCCAGATTGAAAATACCTAGGTTCTACCACTTACTACCTTAGTGATTTGGGTCACTACATTAGTTCTTATCTGTAGATTACAGGTAATAGTATTAACTTCATAGGCTTGTTGTAAAATTTAAAAGAGCTAATCAATTCACAGTGCTTACAACACTGTCTGGCACATAGTAAATATTCAATAAATGCTGGCAATTAATGTCACTATGTTATTCCATCTAACTAGGCTCAATAGTTCGCCATTACTTTAGGATAAAAGATAAAGATTCACAAAATCTGTATAAAGTAGAAAACAGAAAATCAGAGACTAAGTAACTTAACCCAAATAAAAATGTAGGTTTTGTATTTTAAAGCCCTCTGCACTCTGCCCCTTATTTCTTTTCAATTTCATCTCTCATATTAGCCTACTGAAACATTCTGTCTAATGTGCTCACAAGACCTGGCTTAAGCATGCCTACCTTCACAGCCCCACTCTGCAGCATCACTACAGTAGAGGACCACTGTTTTCTCTCCACCAAGGCAAACTGAATTGGGCCCCCAAGGCCTATCTCAAGCCCTATCTTTTCCAAGAAACCTTCCTGGCAACTTATCCACAGAGTACAGACCTCCTGGCCTGAGCTTCCACAGTACTCCCTGTCAAGTCATTTAACGAAAGCAATGTCTGTACAAAAGTTTTTTAAAAATCCCTGTGGGAGAAGAGTTATATGCTTATGTTTCATCCTTTCAGAAACTATAAGCTCTTTGGGGCAGAAGTATAATACCTTAACTGTGTTCAAATGCTTGATATGGTTTGGATCTGTGTCCCCACTGAAATCTCATGTCAAATTATAATCTCCACATGTTAGAGAAGCCTGGTAGGGGTGATTGAATCATGGGGATGGACCTCCCTTGTGCTATTCTCGTGACAGTGAATGAGTTCTCATGAGATATGGTTGTTTAAAGGTGTGTAGCACTTTCTCCTTAGGCCCCTCTCTCCAAGTGCCACATGAAGATGTGCTTGCTTCCCCTTCACCCTTCCACGATGATTGTAAGTTTCCTGAGGTCTCCCCTGGCATGCCTCCTGTATAACCTGTGGAATTGTGATTCAATTAAACCTCTTTTCTTCATAAATTACCCAGTCTCAGGTAATTCTTTACATCAATGGCAAAACCCGCAATTACTTTTGCACCAACCTAAGAGCAGTATGAGAACAGACTAACACATAGCCTTAGTGTACATTGCAGGAAGGAAGAAAGGAAGGAAGGAAGGAAGGAAGGAAGGAAGGAAGGAAGGAAGGAAGGAAGGAAGGAAGGAAGGAAGGAAGGAAGGAAGTCGGTCAGTCTAACCGATGGCTCTGTCTGGAAGTAGAGTTTCTTGGGAGAGATTCCTCTGTGTGGGGGCTGGTAAGGTGCACTGTATGACAGACACAGTGGCCCATGCTCTAGGATCATCTTAACTCCTTTACATGTTCAGCCAGATATGCTACAGCTTGAAACAGACATCTTAGTTTCCTTCTAAGTATGTAGCAGAATAAGACACAAATATCCCCTAGGGGATACCAGATGTCCCCAATACATTGCAAAGGCCACACTATAGAATTGTAAAAGAACAAAAGTCTTCAGTAGTACAGTCAACGTTGCAAAGACCTTGAGCAACTTCAGTATAAATCTCTCATATGTCACACAAATTTTTAAGGGTCTAATTAATACCAAAGCTACCCCAGGCACATAGAATATTGAAATACTTGTGATTGATGCAATATGGCTTACAGTTCCCAAGCAAGGAAGAGATTTGGGTATGATGGTTGAGCACTAAAGTTCTGGAGTCAGAAAGCATTGCATTTGAATTCTAGTTTCTGACTGATGCACTCTTTGCCATCTTACAAGCAAATTCTGAAAATTAAGGCTCACAGAGGCTACCTTAAAAACAGAAACAATAATGGAAACCAAATCAGGTGAAGTATACAAAGGACCTGGCCCATCTAACAAAACTTTAATAAATGAAAAGTGAGCTGTTATCATCACCATCATCACCTCTTCGCTAGAGCTATAGAAAAAGAAAGTCAGTTTCAGATTCTTTCCAAGTCCTAGTACCTAGTACCTAGACCTCTCTCCCCTATAATCCCATCCAGCCTGATGTGACACAGTTAGAAGGACCTTAAATTCCACATCAACAGAGGGCCTAAAATCCAATCTGGCTGTAACAATCCATGCCCCATTACCCAATCTAAAAGACTGGAATTCTCTCCCAAAAAGTGGCTGGTTATCTACTATGAAGAGGCAGTTCACACGGGCAATTTATTTTATCAGGTATAAATTCTCAGTATGCAATAATCTGGCCTCAAGAATGAAATCGAATAAGCATTTTCAAGATCAGCTAAAGAAGCAGCTCCAACAACAACATTTCCAAATCCTGAGCCAAGAGTAAGAGAATGACTTTCATCAGAAATGATGGGAGCCAGCTGCTCCAGGAAAGATGCAAGCAGGGTGAAGGATGGACATTAAAGAGGACGCCAAATGCCAAAGTGCTCAGCAAAGCTATAAACACTTAAGGGGAAGGGGACACATCTTCTCTCAAAAGCAATTAAAATTAATTGTGACACATGCTGAAATTCTGAACACAGTCAAATTCTTTTCTCCTCACTTCAAACCCTCTAGGCTCTTATCACCACAAGGTCGACGTCCTCTTTGGTGTGTCTTTTAATTGCAAATCTATTTTCATAGTATAATATTTTTATGAAGCTATCTGAAAACTAAAGGTGATTGCTTTTTTATTCATTATTAAGAACGAACGAATAGTTGTGTACTTAAATTCTTCTAATTTTTAGAAATCTGGCTTTTTAATAAATATTTGTTGCAATTGCACAATATTTATGTTCAAAAAAGCCATTTAGGAAAGAACAACACATTCTTTAGTGTACTAGAACATGAAATCAGGTAAGAGAACATATTTCAAAAAAAGAAAAAGCACGCTTTGAAGAAAGATA
Organism: Mandrillus leucophaeus; assembly: GCF_000951045.1. Taxonomy (NCBI): domain Eukaryota; kingdom Metazoa; phylum Chordata; class Mammalia; order Primates; family Cercopithecidae; genus Mandrillus; species Mandrillus leucophaeus. Next base: position 132,525 of record NW_012101530.1, on the reverse strand, counting down.
TCCAAGAATTTTATTTGCTACATCTTAAAATGACCAAATAATTAATAACAAAATAAGTTAAAAAGATTTTGTTTTTAAGTGAAGCCCAAATGCCAAAATTTTAACATTCCAATCTCAGTTTTTAAATAAGCACCTCTGCTTATTTAGCATCATTAAGAATTTTACAGACTCGAGAGCAATGTTAGGCACTCTAAAAATTATAATTTTTGCTAGATAGAACTTTGAAAGATTAATATTGAGTATAGAATTTGAAGCTATAAAAATTAACATTTGTCTCCAAGAGCAAAGGCTGAGAAAAATAAGATAAATAAGAAATGTGGACAGCATTGTTAAAGGTTTTCACTGAAACTTTACTTGCGATAATTACATTTTCCAAATCTAAAATAGCCTGGCTCATACTTTTGTCAAAAAGTAGGAGAAACTGGGACAGTCTACTAGGCCACTGAGCTAAAATCAAGCCATCAGCAGGGCTGCATTTTTTTTGGAAGCTGTAAGAGAGAATCTGTTTCCCTGCTTTGTCCAGCTTTTGGAGGCCACCGGCATCACCTGGCTTATGGTCCCCCTTCCTCCATCCTCAGAACCAGCAACAGGGGACTAAGTTCTCCTGCTGCCACCTCTCTGGTTCTCTCTCTTTCGCCTCCCTCTTCCATTTATAAAGACTCCTACTCTGATAATCCAGGATAATCTCTCTATTTTAAGGTCATTTGATTGTCAACCTTAATTCTATCTGCAAACTTAATCCCCCTTTGACATGTAACATAACATACTCACAGGTTTCAAGGATTCAGGAACAGACATTTTTGGCGTGCCATTATTCTCCCTGCCACAGCCACTATCTCCCATCAATGTGCTGGAAAGCTATTGCATTTGAGGTATTACTGTATGATGTGTGACTCTTCAGCATGCATCCCTCTTTTTATTTAGCTGCACACCGATTTCACTTCAGGTTAACCATGTCACACTCCAGTCACACTCCTTTTAAATCAGGGGTAAAATGCCCCAATCCAGGTGAATCAAAGTACTGCATCCCCTGACCACAGTGAATGATTCAAGCTTATGACTAAATCAAGTAGCCAATAAAATCTCTACCAGGAAATGTACTGGACCTGTCAAAAAACAGGTGTCTGTCTTCTGGGGTGAAAGGTAGAATGATAGCCTGGAGATGACAGCAACAGTCTTTGCCACAACTTGTGGGAGGTGTAGGGGGAGGTGAATCAATCCTACCCTGAAAGAGAAATAAAACCAATACAGAGGAAAAATGAGAAAGACACAAGGAAAAAGAGAAAGAGGGAATAAGAGAAAGAGAGAGATTCCATGACGGTATTATTTAAACTCTAGATCCAACTATACCTGACTTTGAAACCTCATCAATTTTGTTTTCCTTAACCTGTGTGAACTGGGTTCCTGTCATTTGCATCCAAAGGAGTCATGACTTCTACATGATTTCTTTTAGCAAAATGGAATGAAGCCAATTCCAGCAAAATAAGGTGTAAGAAGTAAAAGAATTGTATCTGGTAAACATAAAATAGAGTTGGCATGGAATCCATATGGAGTAACTGGTTTTGCACCATTCATTTCTCAACTCCCTCTCTCTACTGCTATATTACAATTAATTAAACAATACTACATTGAGATACAAACATGAAGATAATACATGAAAACAGAACTCTCAAAGAGTTGTCACATGGTGAGCTGACTGGCTGGATAGTTTGTTACAAGTCCATGGCACAGGAAATTAAAGTTCCTGGAAATTCATGATGATAGGCAGACCTATCTAAAATGTAGGGATTAGAATGAAGTACCTCTCTTTGAGTAAAAGTTTACAAAAGAAACAGCACAAGTCAAAGACACACTAATAACAATAGTTGTGATTCTATCTTGTTTACAATGTACCAGCATTTTACGAATGCTATGAAGTAAATAGTAGTATTTTCATGAGTAGTATTTTCATGGCAAAGTAATTTATGGATTAAATGCTATTCCCATTAAACTACCATTGTCATTATTCACAGAATTTTTAAAAACTATTTTAAAATTCATATGGAACCAAAAAAGAGCTCGTATAGCCAAGACAGTCCTAAACAAAAAGAACAAAGCTGGAGGCATCAAACTACCTGACTTCAAACTATACTACCAGGCTACAATAACCCAAACAGCATGTTACTGATACAAAACCATACACACGGGCCAGTGGAACAGAACAGAGAACTCAGAAATAACATTGCACATCTACAACCATTTGATTTTCAACAAATCTGACAAAAACAAGCAATGGGGAAAGGACTCCCTATTTAATAAGTGGTGTTGGGAGACCTGGCTAGTCATATGCAGAAAATTGAAACCGGACCCCTTCCTTACATCTTATTTAAAAATTAACTCAAGATGGATTAAACACTTAAATGTAAAACCCAAAACTATAACAAAAAACTATAAACTATAAAAACCCTAAAAGAAAATCTAGGCAATATCATTCAGGACATAGGCATGGGCAAAGGTTTCATGATGAAATTGCCAAAAGCAATTTCAACAAAAGCAAAAATTGACAAATGGGATCCAATTAAACTAAAGAGTTTCTACACAGCAAAAATGTTCATTGCAGCACTATTCACAATAATAAAGACAGGAAATCAACCCATATGCCAATCACTGATAGACTGGATAAAGAAAATGTGGTATATATACACCATGGAATACTATGCAGCCATAAAAAGGAACAAGATCATGTCCAATGCAGGAACATGGATGGAGCTGGAAGCCATTATCCTCGGCAAACTAATTCAGGAACAGAAAACCAAGCACCACATGTTCTCACTCATAAGTGGGCGCTGAACAATGAGAACACATGTACACAGGGTGGGCAGCAACACACGCTGGGGCCCATTGCGGTGTGGGGTGGAGGAGAAGAGAACCCTAGGAAAAATAGCTAGGACATGCTGGGCTTAACACCTAGGTGATAGGTTGATAGGTGCAGCAAACCACCATGACACACGTTTACCTATGTAACTAACCTGCACGTCCTGCACATCTACACTGGAACTTAAAATTAAAATTAAAATTTTTTCTAAAATGTAGTATTATGCCTGTTATACACAAGAAAGTAACACTTTGAGAGGTTAAGGTTACCAGCTAGAAAGTGGTGGAGTTGGGATTTTAAACTACACAGTCAACAGTGTCTGTGCTCCTGACCACTTGATAGAGGAAATACGAATATTCATAGGTCCTCTCCTGTATATATAGATTTAGATTTTAGATTAAGAAATGGGGCCAGGGCCGGACACGGTGGCTCACGCCTGTAATCCCAGCACTTTGGGAGGCTGAGGCGGGTGGATCATGAAGTCAGGAGTTCAGGACCAGCTGGAAAAGATGATGAAACTCCATCTCTACTAAAACTACAAAAATTAGCCAGGCATGGTAGCACACACCTTTAGTCCCAGTTACTCCGGAGGCTGAGGCAGAGAATTGCTTGAACCCAGAAGGCAGAGGTTGCAGTGAGCCGACATCGTGCCACTGAACTCCGGCCTGAGAGACAGAGTGAGACTCTGTCTCAAAAAAAAGAAAAAAGAAATGGGGCCAGTGTAGTCCCAGCTACTCGGGAGGCTGAGGCAGGAGGATAGCCTGAGCTGGGGAGATCAAGGCTGCAGTAAGCCATGATTGCACCACTGCACTCCAGTCTCTGTTACAGAGCGAGACCCTGTCTCAAAAAAAAACAGAAACAAAAAAATGAACTTTACATGTAAAAGAGAGGATTTTACACGTAAAGGAACGAGAACTGGAACTCATGAATAATGCCATCAATCATTGTTTTGGTTTGCATTATCTAATATACAAATATACTTACTAAATATTAAGAAAAATTGTTGGAAATGTGATTTAATATCTAAGACCACAGTATCTGAGGAATCATATATTTAATCCTTTTTTTTTGCTACAAGTTTCCTAATAGCTATTTTTGTTTTATCAATCATTTCAAGAGCAAGATATACTGTTTCATGCTGCTCACAATTTGTTCTAAATTCCATGAAGATTCATCATGCTGAATTTGTGGCAATCATTTCCTAAACAAGAGACTGACGTTTTACCACAAAATTTCTCCTAGGGATTTACAGTTAGTCAGCAAAGTCATGTAAACGTCTTTGGAAAATTAGGAGGTATAAATAATATGTGGGAACAGAGGTTGCTATGCTAGGAAACTTCCCATGCTCCACTATGCGTTTTAAGGAATATACAACTCTCAAATTGTACTGCATGAGGTAGATGAGTCTTCTTATAGTACTAATAAAATTACAAAAACATTTGTATAATTATTCATATTCATTGGGTACTTGAGAGTTAGAAAAATTATGAATTCACTGCATCTTTCAGATTGCATAACCAAATATTTAAAAATTATCTTCAAATATCAAAAAGCAGACAGAATTAATTCTAAAGTGAAATTTTAAAAATCAATGCTTTCCTAAGTTGCTAGTATGAGTTCAGATCATACAGACTTCTTCAAAAGCCATTTGTCAAAATGTATCATGTGAATTTGTTTTTACTCCGTAAGCAAGTTCTGGGGCTCTCACCTACATTTTATAAAGGATCCCCTTAAACCTCCTTCACCACACTTTCTAGTACTGCTACTGGCAAATTGGATTGACAGATTTTAATCTTAGCTTAGCTTATCTTTCCTGATGCCAGCAATAGGGCAAATGATCCCAAGTAGGCTGTAGTAAAAAAAAAAAAAAAAAAAA
>NW_012101530.1:110827-127745 GCF_000951045.1 Mandrillus leucophaeus | reverse complement strand
AAAAAAAAAAAAAAAAAAAAAAAAATTAGTTGGCATTCCAAAACTACACATAGAATTCAATTCAATTTACCAAATACTTATTGAGTACAAACAGAAAAGCATAAAATAATGATAGGCCTAGGCCCCTGTGCTTTGTAGGGTGGAAGGGGAGTTCCAAGAGGCCTTGATAACATTGAATAATTAATTGTATAGCCATTGTCACCATCTTCATTTTCTTAGGAACCAATTCAGCCTGGAGAAGGGCACAAAATAAGGAAATTCAGAACACAAATAAACCTTAATATAATAATATCCTGCTTGCTAGATCTATTCATTGAATAACCAATATTTGAGGACCCACAAGGTACCAAGCACTGTTTTATGTACTAGAGTTACAACTGGCATCGAAACAAAGTCTTTGCTTTCATGAGGGTTAATCTAGTGACAATGCTTACTGGTCAACAACTAGGTAAGTGACTCACACTAAACCTTACAAACCAAAACCTGAAAATGGTGAAAAATTATCTCTCAGTAAACTAGATATCTGAGAGAACACGATTAGCAACTTTATTTTTTTAAGATTGGGATGTAATGGAATTTGCAACTGGGGAACAGAAATAGGACAGATGCCCCAATTCCAAGAGGAATCAGGAGAGGGAAGATATGCCCCAATTCCAACTGGGGTCAGGAAAGAGAAGACAGCTTAACACTAAAGGATCACAATGCTTTTTCCTCAAATGATACTCAAGCAATCTCAGTGTTGGCTTATGAAACAAAAGGATTGAGAGAGTTCTTTTTCAGATTTTCCAATTTCTACAGAACTATGATTGTTTCCTAAACCACATGTGTCACTGAGCAAGCCTCCTTACCCAATTGGACCAGCCACACCAGTTTCCCACGATTACCTCAGGCATCCTATGAAGGCCATACTCTGAGTCAGAAATGACAGTGCTCCCTGATATCCCCTAAAAGTATGTCAATGATCTCATGAAACATACTTACACACATACACAGAAACATACTCAAACACATAGATATATATGTATGTATGGGTATAGGTAGGTGATTAGAGAGGCAGTTCCTATCTGGTTGGCAAAGAGGGACACAACTAGGTCAGGGTTCAAAACCTATTTACCCATTTTTTGTAGGGCGAATCCTACTTTCCCACATACCAAGAAGGTATTTTTCCACTGGCTGAAGAGAAAAGGAAAGAGGCAATATCATGCATGAGACACTAGATTGGTGACATAGCTATACGTATTCTAACCTGTCCCCATCACAAACTGCCTTCTCCTTACCTAAATAAAAGCCTTCCTAGTCTAGAGGGTTGAAGCATATAAGCTACATTTTTGAAAACTGACTGTCTAAGTTAAATACTAAGATGTACATATCCTGTGACTCTAGTTATAAAGAGCATGAAAAACTGACACAATCAATTTATCCTGTTAGATGTCAGGAGAGCAGTCACCTTTCACAACAGGAGAAAGCTTGGCAGTTGGCATGAGGGACATACAGCGGTGTCGGTAATGTTCAACTTATTGATCCAGCTGCTGACTGCACAGGAGCATTCACTTGGTGAAAAATCGGCAAAGGAAACTTATATGCACTCTCCTACATCTATATTACATTTCAATAGAAAGTATTTTTAAAATTTAGTTTCCCAACTTGTGGTTTACTACTGATTTATATTTAACCCTTCCTGAGACATTAAATTCTTTAGAAATTATTCGGGGCCAAGCAATGTTTTTCTAGCCAATTTCTTGAGCAATAAAATAAATAAATAAAATCTACAAACATTATTTGTCTTTCCTAACGTATCTTTGATCAAATAACATGTCCCCAGGTGGTTATATAAAACTACTTCTAAATCAGTTAATAGAAAACAAAAAAAAGGAATGTTTTCAGGTGTGCATGTTACCAAATCTCCAGGTTAGCAGTGCCTTTACACATAGGGGACAGGTGAGTAAAACTAATTACTGTACATAAGATTTTCTTACATATTATACATAAACCAAAGTGAAATGATAGTTATACTTTTGCTATCACAAGACCTGTGGGCCAAAATCTAATTTTTTCAATCTGTTCTTCTCTTCATTCAACTTGAAAATGATAAATAAGAATGGTAATAATAAAAGAGAGAAATCCCATAAAACAGATGAATATGGGAACAAGTAAATCTCCAGCACTATAACCTAACAGGGCTCTGCCTCCTCTCTTTCATACTGATTTATCTCTCTTCTGCCAAATTTAAGCACACCTGTACTATTTTCTTCCCTTTGAAAGGGCTACTATAGTAATTTACATTAGCAAAACAACTGAACCAAACTTTGGTTCAATCCAGGGCCTCTTATATGAGAACATTCTAATTCTATCTTAAAATGTTAATCAAAGCTATATATTTTATGAAATTTTTTGGTGGTATGGGTGATCTTAAGACATCTTTTTAATTTGCTTTTGAAAAGTTGGGACATGTAAGTAATCAAATGTTTAAGTAATTAAAAATAAGACAATTTTCTTCTCTCTACTTAAGAGTTTGTTAAAAAACATTCTCTAAAAAGATAAGGATTGATGGCTGAATGTTACCAACTACAAATGACAAGTATCTATTCATAAACACTGTATTTTTAGTGCAGTTCTCAGTGCCTTTCCTCCCCACTGTTCTGCTCTTGCCATAGAAGCCTAAGCTAGGGAAATATATCCAATGATGAATGCTAAGCACTGAGTAGGAAGGAGCATTTTGATATATGCTCATATATTACAGGCTACATACACACATCTCTGGGCCTAGCTCTTGGGTTTCTTAGTTAACAAGTGTGGATCTCCACACTGTGTACTATAACAGGTAGCTGTGCAACTTCTCAAGCTTCATTTTCATTTTCCTCATCTCTAACATAGGCACAACAGTATCCCCACCTCATGGTGTGGCTGTGGGAATCAGTTGACATAATGTACATGAAACAACAGCCCTGTGCCTGGCATTTAATAAACGGCCAATGACTTGTAACTACGTTTGCAGCAGCAGTAATAAAAACTCTTCTTCTAAAAGACGGCTTTACAATATCACCTGACAAATACAGAATTTACAGAGACTAATGCTCTGCCAAAAAGAAAAATTATCTTTTAAAGTAATCCAAGTAAAATGTGTATGAAAAGACTTTGAATGTAGCCTGGCTTCTTGCCAGATGACTTTCAGTCTCCACATTCACAACAAATACATTACTCTAAACAGCTTCAAGAAAGACCACGGACTTCTGAGTGACCTGTTGCAAGTCACTTACACTCTTTGAATCTCAGTCTCCTCACCCATAAAATGGGAGTAAGAATCTCCACAGCATCAGGAGAGTACTGGGATTTTAGATATTAGCAAAAGGCCTAACAGTATCTTTCACATCAGGACATAATTATTTTAAAGCAGATTGAATAATAGAGGTCATCAGAGGATTTACCCAAAGCAGGAAAGATTGTAAGACAAAAATTTCCATCCTCCGTACTTCATTGTTCTCTTCTATGTTGCATTCTTGCCTCCTATTGTACTCAAATGTTCTCCTCCTAAATGCTACAGAAGTTGATGATTTTATTTCATTCATCTCCACATCATCTTCCAGCCCCTCCATCACCTTCCAAGTACATATCAGTGGCTTGTACAAAGACAGTAATAAACTGATGCTTGAAATGCCCAACTGCAGAAGAATTTTTACCTCACTATAATTTAGCCCGAGGAAAGTGGGATCTTCCTCCAGAAAGAGGAAGAGAAGAACAGAAGTGTTTCCGGAATACAGATTATTTTTTTTAACCACCAGTGGGAAACATTTCAGAAACAATATTTTGCTTAGCTCACTTCACTCCCTTACTTTCAACTTAAGATAAGAGTGGCATCTGAGAACAAAGCTTACCTATTTGCACCATTTCTTCATTACCAGCCTGGAAAGGAGGGGGAAAGCAAGAAAAAGAAACAGTTACTGGGTTTCATCTTATCACCTTGCGAGTTTTATTTCTACCATTAATGCTTTCCAAGAGCTAACTAATCAGGAGATGCTAGAGACTGGGATTGGTGCCTAAAGCCTGCACCTTGGTTTGTAGAAGGTTTCATGAGACAATTCCATAACAATTTGGGGAAGGCAGTTGTTTGCCCCTTTTCATTTTAATTTAACACTTATGAAGCCAGCAAAAATACATACACACACTCAATACTCTGTTCTGAAAATTCTACTGGGTCTGGATTAGAAAAGAAAGTCTATGAATTTAAACAGGCCAAAAGAAGCCTAACGGGGGCCTGATTAATCAGATTTAAGGTCAGGAATCAACTAGACAATCCTCTACTTTTTACCCTATGGTTGATTAGACCAGGCCGACCGGAGAAGCTACGAAAACTAACAGAGAAATTCTGTACCCAAAGTCCCATCGGCCCAGTGCTGATATAATTTACTACAAACGGCTCCCCTGGCGGAGCCTTCTCAAGGACTCTTCTGAGAGCATCGGGCTTCACCTTGAGTCTCCAAAGGGCTGGGGGCAGGGCCGAAAAGAAACAGAGCTGCAGTCAACTTAGCTTTAAAAAGAGGAGGAGTTGTGCAGAGGGGGAGGGGAGAAGGCGGCCGGCGCCTGCAGCCTCTGCCCAGGAAAACGCAGGGCAGGAAACGTCTCCAGCCCCCCTCCCCAACTGTCAAACCCTAGCCCGGCCGTGGTACTCCCAGGACACGTGTCTACAGGATCTCTCCCTGTCCGGCCCAAGGACTTCCTGAAACCCCCGCCTCCAGCTGCCCGAAAAAACCGTGAGTCAGTTCGGAGGAGAGAAAGCTCCAGGAACCCGACTCTGGCGGCAGCAGCCAGAGCGCTGGGATCCCGGACCCAGTGTCCAGAACTTCATTCAAGCGCCCAGACCGCCCTCCAGAAAGGGGAAGCCCAGATGACCCGGCGAGGATGGGAACTGGCTGCGGTTTGTCACTAGGAATTGTTACGAATGTCACAGACTGGTGAAGCCCTAGGTGTGACAAGCCTGGGCTCCCGGAGTGGGAGTCATAACCTCCCGTGCAACTCAACCCTCCACCCCCAAAAGCCCGCACGCTGCGCCCAGCCCTCAAAACACCGTTCCTGAACGCGAAAGATAACAGGGAAGGGTGGGAGGAGGAGGAGGAAAGAAAGGAGGGTAGACAGGGGAGGAACTTTTCGGGAAAAGGTTGGGTTTGAGTTTTTTATTGTTATTATTTTCCACTTACTTGTCCATCAGCTGAAGTCCTAACCTCTACCAGAGCGGCTGCTATCAACCAAAGTGACAGGAGAACCATCACGAGTCGAGTTCACTTTCCAACTACTGGGCAAAGCAAATGCCCACAGCAAACCCCCCTAAAATAAGTTTCTTTAAGAAAAAAAAAGGAAAAGGAAAAAAATGCAAAATAGAAACAAATGATCTTCTGTGCTTTGCTTCAATGAAAATGAAATTTGAGCTCTGAGACTGGCCCCCTCTGCTCTTAAGTTTTTTCCACTTCACCTTCTCACCCCGTCCTCCCAAACAGAGTGTGCAGGAGCGAGAAGGTGCTGCAAGCGGGCACAGGCTGAGCCCGGGAGAGGGGGAAGGGACGAGGGGCTTTCCAACTATTTCTGCCCAAAGCAGCTTTTTCGAGGCTTTTCGAGCACCATTGGTCCCTAAGGTTAGCGCGGAGAATGCTTGGGTTCCCCGGAGCACAGCAGGGGGAAGTATTAGCGAGAGAGACGAGCGAGCGGGAGCGGGAGAAAGAGGCAGGGAGAGGGCGACTCCGCCGCACACGCAGAGGTGGGGGCGGGAGGAGCGAAGGGGAGGAGGAGGAGGCAGGCGGAGGAGGTGGGAGGAGTGGGCCGCTCGCCGGCTCCTGTTGCTCGCAGCGCGGCAGTCTGCTGGCTGCTGGCGACCCGCGGGGCGCTAATAAGGCGTCCGGAGCTCCCCGGACTGCCCCTCCCGCCGTGGCGCCCACGTCATGCGGGGCCCGAACCGGCGCCCCCGGCACCGTGTCAGGATTGGTGACCGCTCAGGGGCTGGTGTGGCCCGGGCTCGACCTCCCACCCTGAAGCCTCTCCTTCTCCGCCTAAGGCGAAAGGAGGGGAGGGTCCAGGGGCGCCACCGATCCCGACTGGCGGGACGCGCGTTGAGTTAATTATAGGAAGGGGGAGGGTCCAAGGGCTGGTCCTGGGCTGTAGGCAGTTCACCTCCTCCAACCTCCACTGTTCTCCCAGCCAAAGAATTCTCCCCGAAGTGAAGCCCTGGAACCTCCAGATCTTAACCACGTGGTGATCTCCCCTCCAGGCACCAGTTACCTCCCACGTTTTGGGAGGGGGTGTCCTTCTTTGTAAGCTCTTGTTTAGGCTTTATTCGTTTATATTAATTTTAAAAGATACCACGTCCTTTCCTTGAATCTCCCAGATGCTTCCGTTTATCACTAGAGTACACAGGCCTCAGCGACTCTTCCTCACACCCAGATTAAGTTATCAAATGATTTCTGCCCGCTGTGGCCTGGCGCTTCCTGAGGGGAAATGACACCAACCTGAGAGTTTGCTGGAATCCTAGCCCAGGCCCAAGCACCCACAGGCGTAGACACCTGTGGGTGCTTTCCAGAAAGCAGACAGGAGGAAAAGGAAATAGCTCCAACCTCCACTGACCGGTCCACGAGCCAGGAGTGAGTAGACACAAATTTAGATACGAACTTCAAGACTTCAACTGGACAGAGTGTTAAAGAGGCCTGCCTACAATAAAACGAGCTAGTGTTTATCTTGCTATGAGATGCAAGATAAGTCATAGTTCCCGTTCTTTTTTAAAAGCAATGTGAGTTTGGAGGGTTTCCTGTAACTTCAATTCATTGTTTATTCCTAGAGAGGTAAGGTGATGGTTGTGCCTTTAACTTAAGCCTGGAAAGATTTGTTGTTCACTGATGTTTTATCTGCTAAGTCTTCTCAAAATCATATATCGAGGTCATTTACATATACAAATGAGAAACTAGGTAACTAAATGGTCCCACCTAGTAAAATAGGGTATTAGGTCAATTAGTTATTAATTGGAATTAGAATTAGACCTCAGCACTGAAGTATCTCTAAATTACTATTTTCCTTCAATTAAAGCCTGTGGCATTTTTGTAACCTGTCATTGACTAGCTATGCAGAAGTGATTTGCTAAATTTTACACCGGGTTTTCCCACTCATTAAAAAGAAGTAACCCTAAGCATTCGATAAATTAAAAATTTGTCAATTTACACCGACAAGTAAAAGAATACTAGAGATACACATTAGGAGATCTAGGTTCTAGGCCCAGCTAACGGTTGTCTTACCTTGACAAGTCAGACTAAACCTCTATTTTGGTTTCTCCTCTATGAGATATTTGAGATCTAAAATCATCTGATTTTAGGTAATAACAAATAATGTATTTAACCATGGTGTTACAGTAGGCCCTTTTGTGTTAATTTTGCAACATTCAGACATTAGTTATCACCTAACTCTTGGCACAGCAAGCAATTCATGTGACTTTCAGGAAAGCAGCGGCTTCAGACATTTTTGGCCATGACCACAGAGAGAAATGCATACTGCATGGCCACCCAGTAAAAATTTCATGATTCAGTACTTACCTGTACTGCATGCAACAACCCTGATATTTTTCTTGCCATTCTTTCCCCCCAACCCCAATTGCAGATGAGGACTCAATTGATTTCACAACTCAGTAAGTCATGACTCTCACTTTGACAAAGATCAATTTAAGAGCATACAATAGGTATTTTTTATTCTAAATGAGTTCTAATTAATAGGGTTCTCCCAATTATATATTGTAAGGCAGAGTTTCCCAAAGTATTCCCTGGAATAAATATTAAATGTTTTACTATGAAAAGGAAATGTCTTAGACAGCCAACTGAGCTTATGAAATACTTTGGTAAATGAAACAAAATGTATCTCCTTATTTCAGACTTCAGGGTACCTGTTTAAACAAACAAATTTGTAGTCCCAGCTACTCGGGAGGCCGAGGCAGAAGAATCGCTTGACCCCAGGAGGCGGAGGTTGCAGTGAGCCGAGATCGTGTCACTGCACTCCAGCCTGGGGCAACAAAGCGAGACTCCGTAAAAAAAAAAAAAAAAAAAAAAAAAAATTGTGGGTCTTCGAAGGGAGATGCAGTGCAATTTGGTCTCCTTATTTATATGACCATAGAATCCTTTTTTCTCATGCTTTATCCTCTGTGGAACACACATGGGTAAATGCCATTACAAAGCACATTTAAAGCAAAATGAACTTCAAGTTAGGTAGTTCTCATGATTCTCATGAGGATTCAGCTTCAGTTTTCTCAACTCCAAAATTGGTATCATAGTACTACTTTTGCAAACTGTTCATGAAAATTAACATGATCTTATATGTAAACTCTAGCACATTGTCTAGAACATGTAAGGGCCTCAGTGTAATTTTTTGAATAAAACTAATGGCATACGTACAGATGGCGCATTGGTAATACAGTATGGCAAGGTCTAAAGAAAATAGGAAAATGTAAACAGCTAAAATGTGATTGAATTTTAATTTTACCAGAGAGGATGTTAGGAGTCAGAGACAGAGTCACTGAGTTCCTTCAAAAACTGACCGCCTGCCTCATGTCAAATCCCTTCCCTTCCTCCATGTTTCTTTGGCTCAGGCTACAGTGCTGTTTTCCAAACACCCTCAAGTTCACATTCTTGCTCTTAGTGATTTCTCAGTCCATAGCACCCTTCCTCCTCCTGTCCACATGGCAAAGGGCATCATATTACAGGAGGTGCTAATAGGTGCTCCACAAAAGTACTACACTAATGCTTGTAGTATGTTTTCTTTCCAAATATATTTTAAGCATATAAATAATTTCAAAAGTAGCCATATACATTTAGTCTCCCTAATTGAAAATCATCTCCTTTAAAATGAGTTTCATGAAATTGGTTGATATATCGACATTTTAACCTGTGCATCCTCATATCGGCAGCAATTAAGTAAGCAGAGTGTTGTGGGGGTTTTTCTGTTAGAGGCTGGCTGGTCAATGTCATAATTTGACAACATTTTGATACCCAATATTTATTGTGTATTAAACCAATGAATAAAATGTTTGTCGTTTCTTGCAGCAAATAATTAATTATAAATTCATTTATTAGGTTTATTTTTTGGGGGTGGTTTCCTTTTGGTTGTTTACCTTTCCCATACTCTTAATATAACTAACAACCTTCTGTCAATATTTATTAGATACATTACAGTTTTTACATTTACAATTTTTAATTTCTTCCCATGGTCAAATAAATTTGAGAAATCTGCAGTCAACTTTGTTCGAAGTATAAGTATAAAACTTTATTGCATCATAAGGGGCTAGATTTATATCCACCTCCTCCTCTAAATTACAGGTTCCTTGAGGGTCTTGATCTTTGTTTTGTTTACTTTCTACCACTAATATCTCACACAATTTCCGTCACACAAAGTTGCATAGTACTTTAATTACTGCAACTTGAACATCTCCAGGCAAAATTGTATCCTTTTATTCCTGCCTGCTGATGAGCTTTATTCCTGGTCTTGGGATTCTTGACACCTAGACCTATCACAGAGGACTATTAGAGTAGGTACATGGGACCCACCACTATAGGACAGTGAAAGGACATGCAAAATGAGAAAACAGAGTTGATAGCAGCATGTAGAGAATTATTTCGTTACTCACTGAGAGCAAGAGTCATCCTCAGTCTCACTCTTTCTCTCACACAGCACCCTCCCATTTTATATAATATTGAATTCTTTCATGCACAGGTCAGAGAATCAAGCATGTTGTGTATACATTATGTCTATTTGTTTTAACTGAGGCATTAGGTTGGTAAAAAGTCAGGATGTCAAACTTTCATACTCACAGAATGCAGCCTGGCACATAATAGGCACTAAAATAATAATTATTAAATGAACGAAGAAGTGAATATTTACTGTCTCTACTTAAAGTGAATATTTACTTCTACTTATTATTACTTCAGTGAAATGAGTAGGGAGTTGTTATTGTCATTGTTTCTCTACTGTCAGTGAATAAGCTATTTCCAACTTGGGTCTTTTTCACAAAAGTTTTCAGAAGTTCCATAAAAAGATTTTTAAAAATTAAATAACAGGGGCTGGACTCAGTGGCTCACGCCTATAATCCCAGCACTTTGAAATGCCAAGGCAGGTGGATCTCTTGAGGCCAGGAGTTGGAGACCAGCCTGGCCAACATGGTGAAGCCCCATCTCTACTAAAAACACAAAATAGCCAGGCGTGGTAGTACATGCCTGTAACCCCAGCTACTCGGGAGGCTGAGGCAGGAGAATCGCTTGAACCCAGGAGGTGGCAGTTGCAGTGAGCCGAGATCATGCCACTGCACTCCAGCCTGGGCGACAGAGTAAGAATCTGTCTCCAAAAGAAAAAAAAAAAAAAATTAAACAACAGGAAAATTTCTAAACACAAGTCTCAAGAAATCAGAGATGGAAAAGCCTTATTAGGTCATCTAGTTCATGCTTTGGCTACTGGTTGAGGCAGTGTTCTTCCTATAGTCATTTCCTTCAGAAGAAAACCAGTATCTTGCAAGAACAAAGTTGGGTGTTCAGGATTCCTTATTTAATCACTTGCTTTTAGAAGAATAATTCCACAATGGGACAAAGTCTTGAGGGAAAATTACTCCTCGTTTTCCTTGATCTTTCTCCTTTTTCTCCACTTGGGATTATTCATTACACCCTTAACTATCATTAGCACCATAAATAACCTCTTTCTTTCCTTGATAAAGTTTGGTTTAACAATTAAATATTTAGCTGTTCATACTCAACTAACAGAAACAGATATTGCTGTTTACCATCTTTTGTTTTTATAGCTTTTCTCTGTTTCTTCAAGCCTTTAAAATATTTTTGGCTTGGAATCTCTGTATGGTAATGGAAGATCAGAGTCTTCCTGGGGCCAGGGTTAAAACAGAAACAAAGGACCAATTACAATTTGAAATTCTTTCAAATGTTTCTTATAATAGCATAACTTAATAGTTATAACTATTTTAGTAGCAAAGCATTTAGAATTATTGTCAGGTTACTTTGCATTCATGCAATGATTTTCTCTTGAGAGCTCAAGGAATCCTAATCTAGTGGAATGCTGGATAAAATGAGTATTTAAGACCATTAAATTAGTCTGTGTATTCCCTTGGAGAGTTGGGGGTTCAAAATGACAGATGTGGCATACTACTTTTCACACAGCAGGCCATTCAATAAATATTTGATAAACTTAATTAAGTAGCTAGCTGACTCATACTAATTACACCAACACTTGTATTTTAAAGGGCCACCACATTGGTAACTTCAAAACTATGAGTTGTTTTCTGTAGTTGTCAATCCTGCAAAACATTTGTGTGGTACATCACAGTACCAAAGACTGTGAATCAACTACCATTAAAAAAAATAATAAAAGTACAATTCACAGTTTCCAACTGGACTCAATAGACTTTATTGAGAGAGAAAAATTTTTAGCAAACTAGCAGTTACAGCTCATAAATAGGATTCTCCCATACGGAAGTGTAGGTTTATACAAGTCAGGAAAATAGTCAAGTGTTCTGAATTTACACTGAAGTCAAAACAAGACGAATTGAGTTTATGTGGGGTAAAAGCTATACTGAAATTACACTTGAGAGAATCCCTCCACTTGTTAATAAGAGTTGTCAACAAAACTAGTTAACAAAGCAAATTCTGTAATTAAATGTCCTAAAGATCTTTGAGATTAGGATAAATTCTCAATTCTTTTCATGCTGTCTGAAGGCAGAGAAAAGAGTCGGATATCTTTTGGGCATTCAATCCAATAACTGTGAAGTAAATCACAGTTCTACTATGTAAGACAATATATTTGAGCATCATTGTGGTACATTAAAACTAACAGAAAGAGTTTATATGTTATTATTAGTTTCATGAATCCTCTTTTATTTATCCAATGGCTGGCAAAGTTTTCATAAAATGTTTATAAAAGTTTTTGGTTTTGGTTATGTTTTGTTTTAAGGGAAAAACAAATGTTTGCATCCCATTGAATTACTGAAATTCACACCCAATTTTATCTTATAAACACAACTTTTAAATAAGATCAGTTATTTAATTCTCAGGATATTATATGTATTCCTTAAGGTAGCAATTAACTCTTTCCAGACTAAAACTAAAAATATTATCAAAGAGAAAATGGGAAGAAAAAAATAATTCGACAGACAAATGAAAAATTCGTTATGAAACTAACAATCAGTGCTAGATTGTACCTCCCAATACACAGTCTTAGAATCTAGCTTGTTAGGAAGAAAAAAAACAAAACAGAAAACTGAAGTCTGACCTGAAAGTTCTGGATTTTTATTTTAATAGATTCTCATCCAGATCATAACAGATGTAATCAAGTTAGAAATTGTTACTACTCTTATTTTATTGCTATTATTACAAAAGGTTACTTATGTTAAGGAAAAAAGACACTGAGATTTATGTGTAGGGTCCTTATTATATTATGTCACACTAAAAAAGCAAGAACCTAGGAGCTACCACTATTCTGGCAAACTAAGCACTTAGTGCGGACAGTTCAAATGTGAGATTATAGAACTGTTTAGTAGTCCTATGCCATATAGAAGAAACATAAACTTTTCAGATAGAACTTTTGCTATCAACATAATGTAACACAAAAGAAAACAGTCTGGTGACATTTTAATGTTTTTCATGCATTTGAGAAAAATATAATCAATATTCTTTAGTTTAAATTATTGTGTAATTAATAGCAGAAACTAACAGCATAAGGAAGTGATACAAGTCTATAAACTTGAGTTAATCCTCAAATCCGTTGCCTTGGTCACTCAAAAAGAGTTACAGCATTTTAACTAAATGTTAGTTTGTGACAAATCATCCTGAAAATATATGTCACCACTTACTATGTAGTTTTCTTATGTGTTATATGCACATAAGAAGTTGACCCATGGAAGTTTTTTTTAAATGCACCTGTTGTAAGCAACTCTGAGCTATTCTGATTCCACAGATCCACTGTGAAAATTTGGCATCTATATTTTTCAAAAGTTTCCCAGATAAGTCAGTCTAAATTGTAACCTTAAGCAGTGTTACTCAAACTTTTCTACCATGTTTATCCTAATAAATGCAGATTCTGATTCAGGAGGTCTGGAGTGGGTCATTTCTAACAAGTTCTCAGGTGATGCTCATATTGCTGGTCCACAGAAAACACTTTGAATTGCAAGGCCATAGGACATGTTATTCATAGATAATTACAGAAAATAGAAACCACGTGACATTAGAATCAAGCATGAGCTATTTAAAATACCATCTAATTTTGTTCCCTATTCCTTACTAAACATCTATTATACACAGTTAACATATAATTCAGAACTGAGTAGAAATAAGTCCACAAAAGCATCTCTGAGGCATTGATTTGGAAATTAAACGTGTTTTTACTAAAAGGTCATTGAACCATGTGCTTTCTTACATGGTGAGCACATTAGATAAAACCAGTGTAAGAAAAGTCAATTATTGATTTAAAAAAAAAAAATAGATCACAGTCCCTCATCTACAATTCCTCCAGGAATGTCTGGTGCCCACAGGAACGCATGACAGACATTTCCTTTTGAGGTGCTGCATTTCTGAACTGCTCATGCAATGAGCCTGCACTGAGGATAGAAATTTGTCCACAATTCTCTGTCCATTAGTAGTTTACTCAAAATAAGTTTACTCAAAATAAGTATTAAGATTCAAGGAACTAGGCCTGGCGCTGTGGCTCACACCTGTAATCCCAACACTTCGGGAGACTGAGGTGGGTAGATCACCTAAGGTCAGGAGTTTGAGAGCAGCCTGGTCAACATGGTGAAATCCCGTCTCCACTAAAAATAGAAAAATTAGCCGGGCATGGTGGCACATGCCTGTAATCCCAGCTATTTGGAAGGCTGAGGCAGAGGAATCACTTAAACCAGGGAGGCGGAGGTTGCTGTAAGTAGAAATCGCACCATTGCACTCCAGCCTCAGCGACAGAGCAAGACTACATCTCAAAAACACACAAACAACAACAACAACAACAAACAAAACAGATTTAAGGAACTGACTGAGGTTATTCATTAAAGAAAAGAAGGTTGAAGGACCATTTGGTTGATGCTATTATTGAAAGAATAACCGGCCAAGTGCAGAGGCTCACATCTGTAGTCCCAGCACTTTGAGAGACCAAAGTGGGCAGATGCCTTGAGCCCAGGAATTCCACACCCACCTTGGCAACATAGTGAGACTTTGTCTCTACACACATACACACACACACACACACACACACACACACAAACAAAAATTAGCCTGACGTGGTGGCGTGTGGCTATGGACACCACTGTACTCCAGTCCGGGTGACAGAGCAAGAGCAAGACCCGGTCTCAAAAAAAAGATAACCATGAGATACTCCTAGGCACTGCAGTTTGTGGGACTTAGATTAATTATAAAAGTATTGGGTTGATATAAGTCAGACTAAGTCTTAATTAATGCTAATATTATAGCATATGTTTCAAAACTACATAGAATCTTTCTCATATTTCTGCCCGTTTTTTTCTTATATTCATATATATAAATCCTGTTTCTAGGTATATAAATGTCCTATTAATCCCTTTGATCACACAAGAAAATGATGTTTTTTCATCCTTCCTGAGACTAGATGGTGTTATTATTAATATGCAGATAGAGATAAGCTTTATCAAGAGAGCATTCTATAAAAGATGTTGACAACCTATGAAGCAGCAAATATTTATTTTGTGTCCCGTTCTCGCTATGTTCTTTTTTTAACTGTCCTTCTCCATCCCTCACCTCCCCCACACAACAAGTTCTGTGTTCTCTTGCTTCAAGGAAACAACAGAGACAGAAATGCCCCACGTACAGCTTATCCTACTTGCTTTTGTTTCCCAGAAGCTTAAGGGTAGAGAAGTAGGTGACTTTGATAGATGAAAGAGACAGAGACAGAGATGTTAACATCTGGGTTCTGCTGAGGCCTGCAAGGCCAAGGGCAATGGAGACAGCAGGGTCTTGGAGGGCAAAGGCTGCTGCTAGACCTGGGGAAGTACTGAAACCCGGGCACTTGTGTTCCCCACCAAGACACGAAGGCTTGGACACAGGGAGTCTCAGGTAAACTGTTCTACTCAAGCCTAGAGAGGTCATCTTCAGTATTTTAATAAGTTTAAGATTCCAGGAAGTGAGACCAAGTGACTGAGGCTGAATGTTCTGCCAGCCCAAAGATCTGGGCATTAAAAATGGTTTAATTAGAGTTAAATAAAAGAAAGAAAAGTAACATTGCTTGAACATCCCAATAATGGTTGCAAAATCATACATACTAAACCTAAATTTGTTCCATGTAGGCATGAGATTATAATAAGCAAGTAGTGTTCACCCCTATTTGTATCAATAGCTAGGAGAATTCTCTAACTTGAGACTTCACAAAATCAAGAAACAAAAAATAAGATTGGTTGAGAAAAATTAAGCCCCTAGCATGGATGGAGAGTCCAGATGTATTTTACCACATGTTTAGTGTAAGCACAAACAAATACAGAGTATACAGTGGAACTCTAATATAAACTGCCACTTGCTGTGCACTAAGGGATTGGTATGAATCTGGACTGGCTAAGAGAATGTTGCCTTACTTCTCTTTGGGTCTGGATTTACTTCCTTGCATTATTGTTCAAGATAGACTGATTATTGCTGTGAATCGAGCTGAATTTGTTTCATGTTAATTTCAAAGAGACCAGTTGCTTTCCCCTAATAAGAGCTGCTTTGCTGGCAGTTCATGACTTCTAACTGAAAATGTTCATAGATTCCTTCAAGAAAATTATTGCCAAATGATTTGTTTTAAATTTCCAAAGGTTTTCTCCTTCATATAGACTTTAGAATTCTCAGTGGTCTACTGTATTTATTCGGAGAGAAAAATCTAATGGTTTAGCCCTATAACATTGTAATCTGGAAATTCTTCATCCTGTTGTAGCAGAGGAGAGGCACTTTAAATTTCAGATGGGGGAAGCATAAATCCAGATCAGACACCTAGGTGCAAACAACTCTTGTTTGGGAAAAACAGAGCCTCCATAACATGGGCTGTTCATATGTAGTGGTTTTCACCTCAAGTCATTATCACATGGACTAACAAGATACTCCTTCTTGTCCTGTATGTTTTTCTTTTGAGTGTGTATTGAAATATGTGCATGATGCTAAGCATGTACATAATCCAAACTCCATTTCCCATAAATAAAAACAAGCTGAAAATATCACTGGCAGATAACCACCATATAAACTGGAAAACGCACTTCATTTAAAAAGTGCTACTCATAAAATATCGCATCCTCCAGGCCTAATTCAATAACATAAGCTGTATGCCTAAACTATACTTCTTCAAGTACTATAATTAGTTCTTAAAGAGCATTTTACATTTAATTTGTTGTATTACATATTGCATCTATTTACTAATATTTTCCCATGAGCATCAGCAACTTCAAAAGTGAACTCTTATTTTAACCAATCAGAGAAAACTCACTGTTACCAAAAATAAAATAAAAAAGCCATACACAAATGATGAGCCATCTTAGGAAGTTTTCTGAAACAATTACTGCATTGACATTAGTAAAACATTTAGCGGTAACATTCTAACAAATAATCTGATAGTATAGCTCTTTTAAACTCAGTCAGCCTGGTGAAAACAAAACAAAACAAAACAAAACAATTCTTTATAAATCATGCAAAGCAGAGGCTATTTAACTTGCTAACTAACAGAACTATTGTAGTAGGCAGCTTCTATTTACCTCAGTTAACAGGCCTCTCAGAAAAATCATGAATGTAAAGATCGTATCTGAGTCAAACTCACTTCCTCTCAGTCTTTTTGGATTGAATGGCAACACACTGTTCTTTCAGACATGTAATTGTTTCCTAATCTAACTTCCACCTCCAGGTATATAAGAACCTGATATTGTCTGTATCAT
>NW_012101530.1:66911-109977 GCF_000951045.1 Mandrillus leucophaeus | reverse complement strand
AAAAAAATACAATTTGTAAGTACTTTTCTGGTTATCTGGTCTTTCTCATTATTGTACAGTCCATTTTACTAATTTATAGCTTCTATAAAATGGTATATATAACTGAGATTTTACCATTATTAATGTAGACTTATATGTATCTTATTTTTAAATTTTTATAGATGTATCATTTTATGTTTCCATTCATTTGTGTTGTTTAGATTTACCATCATATTAAATATTTTTATGTTTTTAAAAGAACCCATTGTTAGCTTTTATGATTTTCCATAGATTATTAATTTGCAATTACTCATTTATCTTTTGTATAAATTAGCTTCTTTCTCCTACTTTTCTTAAATTTAACTGCTCATTTTCAAATGTGTTGACATATTTTTTAAATCACTTTTATTCATTCATGTTTAATAATATAAACATATAGTCTCTCACTTTCTAGAATGGCTTCCTTTGGTCATTTACCATAACCTTTGATACACTGAATTTTCATTGTTCTTATATTTTGTTTGGTTTTTAAACTATCTAGACTATCTGGAAATCATCTCTTTCGTTCAAAAATTGCTTAAATGTAATTTATTTTCCTTAAACTAGGGCTACTAATTTCTCTTTTTAAACTTATTTTGCCTTGTTTTTACTAAGCCCATTTTAAAGTTCAAACTCAGACTCAGCTAATTCAAATTTGCCTTAATTATCTTTTTATTAGTATTTCTCTTTGGCTCTCTTTCTGTTTCTGAAATCTTTGTCATAAGTGTATTAAATTTCTTGCTTCTGTTTACATCTCATCTTTTCTTTCATCATTTTTTATCTGTATCTCTTTATTTTGGCTCTTGGAGAATTTAGTGAACATTTCAAACTTTTAAAGTTCAATTTGCTATCATAGACAAACCTTTCTTCACAACCTCTTTTGTTGCTTTTAATTTGGCAATCATTTTTAAACTCTTCTTTAAATAATAGTTGAATTACTCTTAGGATTTTTTTCAATACTTACCATGTCATTTATATAGATACAATGTTTCTTTGAATCTTACTGAATATACATAAAAGAGATTCAAAATTTACTACCTTTTTTGTTCTAATAGTAAGCTCCAATGTTTCAGAGCAGTCCCCTTCCTTTAAACTAAAATAACTGATGTGTCTGATGATTTTTCTGTCTCTTTGGGCACACCTGCGGCAATGGAAATTAATTTCTTATTGCCATAATTACAAGCAGATATGGAACTGTCAAAACTATGCAGGTCTCTATGTAAGTCTTTCAAGCATAAAAACACATAAATATAAAAAGTTGAGATTTACTTTAATGATACTTTGCTAGTTCAGAGGTACAGTGGCCTGGAGAGAAATAGGAAGTATCTGAAGCCAAAGACAGCAAGTAATGGCCAGGAATTACTGGCAGAAGGCCACCATTCTTTGCCTGGCACAGTTGCATTTGTTACTAACCAACCAAAGAAGAGCTCCACTCCTTACCTACTAGGCCAAGTAGGCAGGGAATAAATGCCGCTTTGGGCATCTCCACTTGCCATGACCTCCTGGAATCAATTGTGTTTCCCAGAAGCAGTAATAGGATCCATATTGTCGCACTGGCTTTGGACAGGGAAGAAGGGGAAAGGGCTGATAGCCTACTGAGATTTTGCCAGGCCTTTTGTACAAGTTGCCAGTACTTCACCTATAGAGGATCATATGTCCAATCAACCATTTCTTTATTTCAATCCTGTTCATCCAAGCAAACAAAAATTCCTCAATGAATCTCATGTGAGAAAAGTGTGGGTTATCATAATTGATTAAAGTTATGTCTTACTTTTATATTCCATTGGTCATTTCATCAGTAGTCATATGTGCTTCATTAACAATCTGTATTAATGTAGAGGTTTGTTCCTTTTTGGCACTAAAATGCCATCCTAGGATATAATCCTATGCTTTCAATTTTATGTCTACTTCTGCCTGTGATGTTTCTGAAAACAGTGCCTAACAACTGGGTCAGTTTGTCCACTGACATCTGGGAAAATGCTAGACTTACTTTGGTCCATGAGTGGAAGAAAAGTCACATAGAAGCATATGGTCTCTTCACATTTTCCCAGCTTCTGGCAACTTCCAAAACTGCTGCAGAGTGGTTTGTGCCAGCATTTCAGAGATCACTTTAGCCTTTTTGTTCAGAGAGGACATATTTCTCTCTGTGAATTAACCATTATACATTCTACCATAATGTGCATAAAAAAATAATATTTTAAATCTAAAGAGTAGACTGCACTAGAGGTACAGATTTTATAACAAAGGGAACAATTTCATTTGTATTGAATATCATTGAAACTGTTCGATGATATTACTCTAAGACATATATACTTTCTTGATAGTAAAAAGCAACAAAATATTAAGGAATGAGCTGAATGTTTTCAGATAAAATGTCAGGAAATAGGAAAATATATAAAAATCTTTTGAGGTAAATCATCAGAAAGATTTTTTTTAGATTCTCTTTTATATTGCCTTCTGCTTCCTATCAAAGAAATTTTTCCCTCCTAAGCTTTTGGTATTCAATCTCTTACACACATCTCAAGTACTTTTATCTGAACACTTGTTACACAATTGAAAAAAGGAGGGACTCGTGAATGAAACCAACAATACAAATATTTTTCATTTAACACGAGATACTGATAATGCACACCTAGAGATATACTCTCAAAAATTTCATGAACCAACTCACTACACTACTCTATGACACTTCTGGGGAAGAAACCTTCATTTTTATGCTCATGCACTCTGATTTTGCTTTGCACTGTTTTTATTTGTTTGTTTTACATTACATTAACTGTTTGGCAGAGGAATAGAAATCATCAAGTATGGGGAATTTCCCTCCCTTGTACATTCCAAAATGTATTTTCCTAAATCAATATATAACAGATAATGTTCTAAGAAAATGCATTGGCCATTTGCCGTGAATTCTTTTCAAGATTCTCTGGGTACAAGACAGGCCTGACGATAACAAGGAAATGCAGGCAGAGATGACACAATCTACCATCCCCTTGCAGATCGGCTTTTTCTAAGTCAGAAGGGGAAGCTGGCTGTATAAAAGCTAGATTACCAGAAATTGGGGATGATATGTCTATATTAGCCATCCTATTGATTGTCTGATTATGAGCTAATCTCATTCACTAAATCTATACTGTCTTCATCCTTTGCTCTTGACGGGAAGTCTTCCCTGAAGATATACAATCAGTTGAGGACACTGCTTCAGTAAGGATTACCTCTAACTACATGGAATAAAACTCCACTAAGAGTGACACTATTTGTCTGGAAAACAAGAAGATACTATCTAGGCTAGTGCAGCTGCTCAGCTCAAAAATATTACCAACAACCTGGCTGTCCATCTTTCCATCCTGTTCTCTTTAGTGGTGTTGGACCTCATCCTCAGGATTATAGCCTCGTGATCACAAAGTTATTGCTGCACTCTAGGTATAGAACCTATCTTATAGGGAGGAAGGGAAAAAGCAAGGAAGAACAGTTGGTACCTCTAAGAAAGAAGACAAAACCTTCCTTAAATCCAGCAAATCTCTGTAATCCGTATTAGCCACAGCTGTGTGGTGTGGCCGCCACTAGGTTCAGGATGTCTGAGATACTGAATTATTTTAGATGGGTTGGTTGCCTCCCTTAAGGAAATTGGGAAATTTTTAGTAAGAGAGACAAAAAATAGATATTAGATAGTCAAGGAGCATTTTATGCTGAACAGCCTTCCCTGACAGATGCCTCTTCTTTGGTCTAAGTAATGATATCTTTTGAGGCACTGGCTCTGTAATATCAGCTGATTCCTATTGGTGCAGATGAGTTGGACTTACGGGTTCTCTCAGTATCTAAGCAATACAAATATTATTTCTTCTTTAAATAATCATTTAAATAGATTTTGTTTCACATACATCACATATATTTTGCTACATTCTTCACATTAATGATTTAAAACACTTTATACAATGTACTTACTCATAACATTCACTATAAAATCTCTGTTGAATTCACTAGTTCAAATCTTTTACACCATCTTCAAGGACATAATTCCCTCCATCACTTTAACATATCAGAATATCTCACTTTATATCTACTTTATTTAAAGTATTAAAACCATCTCTTCCCTTCTAACTGCATCTTTCCTCAAAGCCCTAGTTGACCTTGCTTTTTGTCTATAAGAAGAGAAAGAAAATGTCAACTCTTCAACTTTAAGTTGAATTATTGAAATTATTGAAAATGCAATTATTGAAATGTAATGTTTCTTGAAAATAAACTTTTTATTTTAGAATCGTTTGTAATTTACAGAAAAAATTGCAAAGCTAGTAAAGGGCATTTCCATAAGCCCCACACCCAGTTGCCCCTATTATTAACATTTTACATTAGTATGACATATTTGTCACAAGTAATGAGCCAATATTGATACACTATTATTAAAGTCTGTATTCAGATTTCCTTTGATTTTTACCTAATGTCCTTTTTCTGCTCCAGGATCCCATCCAAGACACGTTACATTTAGTTTTCATGTCACTTTTAGTCTTCTCTTGGTTGTGACAGTTTCTCATACTTTCCTTGTTTTTGTGACCTTGATGGCTTAGAGGAATACTAGTTATCTTATAGAATGTTCCTCAAATGGGATTTGTCTGAATGATTAGATAGGCTGGGCATAGTGGTTCATGCCTGTAATTCTAAAATTTTGGGAGGCCGAGGTGGGCGGATCACCTGAGGTCAGGAATTTGAGACCAGCCTGGTCAACATGGTAAAACCCCGACTCTACTAAAACTACAAAAATTAGCTGGGCATGGTGGCAGGCACCTGTAATCCCAGCTACTAGGGAGGCTGAGGCAAGAGAATCACTTGAACCCAGGAGGCGGAGGATGCAGTGAGCGAAGATCGCACCATTGCACTCCAGCCTGGGCAACGAGAGTGAAACTTCATCACACACACACACACACACACACACACACAAAAAGATAGGGCTTACACATTTTGAGGATGAAAACTAGAGAATTAAAGTGTCATTTTCATCACACCACATCAAGGGTACATGCCAGCAATAGAACTTGTTGATGTTAACCTTGATCACCTGGATAAGGTAGTGTTTTCAGGATTCTCCCCATAAAGTTATTTCTCCTCCCCTTTTTTATGTTGCATTGTTTGACAAAGGTTACTTGACACAGCCTACACTTAAGAAGTGGGAAGTTAGCCTCCTCTTCCTTGAGGAGAGGATATCTACATTAATTATTTGGAATTCTTCTACATGGGATATTTGTTTATTATCCCTCACTAATTTATATAGTCAATCATTTATTTATATCAGTTTGTACTCATGGGTATTTATTTTAAGCTTTGGATTATAACACAATACTACAATATTTCCTTGCTCAAATTGCTCCAGATGTGGCCATTGGAAGCTCTTTCAGTTTTCTGCTGTGTACTTTGACGTATTCCCATCATTAGTGTCTGTATTATTATTATTATTTTAACATTTCTTTATCTTTAGGCACCACAAGATGTTTCAGACTTATCTTGTATATTTCCTGCCCTAGCCCTAGAATTGGCTACTTCTCTACGGAGTTCTGGCTCCTAGAGAATGGCATTAGAAACCAAGATCTGGATGCCAGGTGCAAATTTACTTTTAAGTGGTAGTTGCAATGTAATGAGAAACACACGGAAATTAGATTCAAACCTGGAACGAGAAAATAGAGGTTCAAAGCCTGATTCCATCATTTTCTAGCTCTGTGACCTTGGCTATGTTACTTAGCTTCTCTAGCCCTTAGTTTCTAATGTGGTAGCAGTACTAATAGCTAACATGTAGAATAGGGTTTCTCAACCTTGGCACTGTTGACATTTATGCCAGATAACTATTTGTTGTAATAAGCTGTCCTATGCATTGCAAAATGGTTAGCAGCATCCCTGGCCTCTGCCCACTAGTTGCCAGTAGCTTGTACCAGTCATGAAAATAAAAAATTATTCCAGATATTGCCAAATGTCCCTTGAAGGGCAAAACTGCACCCAGTTGAGAACCACAGCTGTACAATTCCATGAGATTGATATTATTTTACAGATGAAGAAAGGGTAAAGAAGGAGGTAAGAAATTCACCCAAGGTTTCATAGCTAATTAGATGCAGTACTAGGGTTTAAGCCCAGAGAGACTGACTTTTGATCTCATGATCTTAACCATACCACAACTGCCTCTGTAAATGATAGGGGTAATAATTCTGCCCTTTCAGAGTTATAGTAATTAAATGAGACATCATCTGTAAGAACATCTTACAAGGTACTTAGTAGAAGAGGGCTTCAATAGATGTCAGTGGAATCCATAACTGAAATCCCTGCTGCCTCCACAGCAAGCTTGCTCCACTACACTTGCTCTAGTATTGTCTTTAGTTCTTCCTTCTACAAGTTCTTTTTACCTTCTGCCTACAAATGTGCTCAGATCTTTCCAACCTGAAGAATTTCTCCTTTGATTAGATCCCTCTTTCAAGTTATCAAATAAATATTCTTAATACCACATTCATATTTATTTTCTCTTCTTTATCATTAACTCATTTCATAGTGCTTTAAAATCTTGAGTCATTTCTGCCTGTGAGCACATATTAACCTAATCCAAAAGGCATCATGGCCCAGTAAAAGGGTTCAAGGGACATATGCTTTCACAGTTGATTTGTACAGATAAAAAAGCTGAAGCAAGAAATGTTTCATGAATTGCTAAGGCCACATAACTATTGTGCGCATAGTACTTGCTACAAAAGTCCTTTATGCCTTCATTCATATGGGTCTCTACCTCACATGAAGTTGCTGAACATGCCTCCTTGAAATGGTCTTTTTTGATTTTGTTGACATATTCTTTTTCTGCTACCTTTCCAATCTCTCTTTTTCCACATTCTTAATGAGTTTCCTTTCTGCTTTTACTCATATATGTATCAGCAAAGTTATTCCCTTAGCTATGCTTAATATTTTTTCATTAGTTATATACTCTCTCTCACAACCTCAACAGTCATCTATATTTCTTTCAGATCTGCACCTCTTAACTACCCCATATTTTGAGTCGCTGACCCACAATTTTAACTGCCTAATAAAATCTGTAAGTTAGATTTCCTACAACTAACCAAAACAGAATTTTCAAAGTGAAAGTCATTTTTATTCCTAAAATGTTATTTTCAGTGTACCTATTTTTCTTAATGGGAAACTTAAATCATTGTTATCTCTTCTATTTCTTAACTCTATTGCCCTTGTTTTAAAAATTGGTCAAATTCCATAGATTTTCAACCTTGTAAAGTCTTTAATATATATCCATTTAATTACAATTTCTATCACTTTAAGTTTTTTGTTTGTTTGTTTGTTTGCTTGTTTTTTACTATTGCCTGGAATATTTACACAATTCAATGAATGGTCTCCTGCTTCAGACTTTCCTTCCCTAAATCATCTTGGAAATCATGACAGATTCAACTTCTTAAAACACAGCCCTCACAATGTGATAGCCCTATTCAAAAGTGTCAGTGGCTCTTCGTGGTGCTCTTCAATACAGTAGCCACCAACCATTTGTGGCTATTGAGCCCTTGAAACGCGGTTACCAAAACATTACCAGATAAGCTGAAAGTATAAAATACACAGTGGGTTTTGAAGACAATCCAAAAAAAAAACCCCTAAAATATCTTTAAAATAATTCCAATAGAGATTACATGTTAAAATCGTCATATTATGAATATACTGGGTTAGGTAAAGTGCATTGATAAAATGAATTTTACCTTATAAATTGATTAATAGAAATTTGAAATTATATATTTACTTCACATTATATTTTTGTTTGATATTGCCAACCTAGACAACTAAGAATACATTACTTGATTATATAAATTCTACTATAATTTCCCGACTTTCTTTCCCAACTTTTTCCCTATTATTTCCATATACATACCATGTATGCCATTCATTTTAGATAATTGCTATTCCTGACCATGCCTCCCTCTTTATCATCTTCATGTCTTTTTCACATTGTTCACTCCTGATAGAGCACCCCATCCCCCATCCATGCCTATCAGTCCGGACTCTTGTCAGCCAGTAACTACAACCTAATTCAAGAGGGCTTGAACAAAATATCATTTTATTGGCTTATGTAGCTGAAAAGTCTAGATGTCAATTTGAGAAACAGTTGGATCTCATTCTATCACTATCATTTTCATTCTCATTCTATCACTATATCTTTCTTTCTAGCCCTCCATCCCATCACTCTAGGTCTTCATCTCTTTTCTCTACTTTCTTTTGTGTTGGCTTCAATTTAATTTAAACATCTCTCCATTACTAATCTTCTATGGCTCCAACTTTAACAATCTCAAGAGAAAAAAAGTACTTTTTCACTATACTGGGTCATGTATCTTCAAGGGAGTAAGTGTTAGCTGACTGGCTAGTCTTCAGACATGCAAATCTTGGAAACAAGAATGGGTCAACTCACCCAACCAGACAGCTTGCAGGTAGGAGAGAGGTTATCCCCAGAAGAAAATCAAGATGATAATACCAGAAGACAAACAAATGGCTTCTGAGCAGAACTAACAGATGTAATTATATTATCAAACTTCATCATTTCTATAAATTTTCAATACAAACTGTTTCAATAAAGGAAAATTTACATTTATGTTCCAAAGCTCTATAGACCATTCTAAACAAAACAAAATCTCCTGATTTGAGAGAAAGCCTTGTGTTATATTCCAAATACAAATGGTAGACCATAAGAATCACTTGTAGGCATTTTACAAACAGTGCCAACACCCACCCAGGAGCACCACTGGGTCACTTTCAGAGCCCTGACCTCTTACGATTGTTTGTTTGGAATTTATCTTCCTTAACTCGTACGGTAGGTGATCACTAAATATTTTCTTAATACTAACAGATGCTTTAATTATCTGATAACTAATCTATATATTTCAGAGGAGTTTCACCCCAACATCTTTGACCAAATTGCAAATTAATTGACTAACGACATTTTGATACTTTTTACAGTGAATGCAGAAACCGTCATAGAATGTTCTCTGATTGAAGAAAGAAAAACAAAGAGATCTGTGGAAGAATTCATTTTTCGTCAACAATGGCCAGAGCATATGTTATTTCAGAGTTCTCCAGAAAATGCAAAGACTTTCCAAGTTCCAGAGAAGACAGAAAGGACCTTTATAAAACCGTTTCTTTAAAAAAGAAGCAGAAGACAAAACTGAGTGCCGGAGGGTCAGAATTTCCCCCCTATCCACTCTAGCATAGCAGCCAAGAGTCTTCTTGAGAAAAATTTTAGTTTTGGTAGAGATCGTATGTAACTTTGAATACTCACTATTTCCATTTCACCATGTGTAAAAGGTAAGTAACATCTACACCAATCTATATCACAGGAACTGAACAAGATAAAGTAATATAAAAATAATCTATGTGAAAGATAACGTTTTATGAACTGCAAAGTTCCACACTATTATCAGGTTGGAACAAACTATAAGATCAAAATATTTTCAAAAGAAGTAAACTTCGGCTGGGTGCAGTGGCTCACGCCTGTAATCTAAGCACTTCGGGAGGCCAAGGTGGGCGGATCACAAGGTCAGCAGATGGAGACCATCCTGGCTAACACGGTGAAACCCTGTCTCTACTAAAAATACAAAAAATTAGCTGGGCGTGGTGGCGGACACCTGTAGTCCCAGCTACTCGGGAGGCTGAGGCAGGAGAATGGCGTGAACCCGGGAGGCGGAGCTTGCAGTGAGCCGAGATCGCGCCACTGCACTCCAGCCTGGGCGACAGAGCGAGACTCCATCTCAAAAAAAAAAAAAAGAAGAAGGAAACTTCATATACTGTGCACACCTAATTTATATACACTTCAATTAGTTTGGACCATAGCATGACATGACCTACTTTAGTGAAGTATATGCAAACATTTTCAGGCCTAATGCCCACTCTAAAATCTAAATACTGGTTAAAAAAAAAAAAAAAAAAAAAAAAAAAAGATCATTTTTACCAGTGCACATTCTTTCACGTAGTGAGTCATGTGTCAAGAACAACAGAAATTGTTAAAATGTTTACTCTATCATTTACATCTGTTTTATATTTTATACTGGAAATTAACACTGAAAACTGGAAATTAATACAAAGACTGGATGATTACTATCTGTACTAGGGGAAGCAGTAACTGAGAAACCCCTGAGTTGTAAGCTTTGTGATATTTAAAAAGCCAGAAGAAAAAAGATCATTAAAAAAAGAAATCTGAAAGCCAAAATCTGAGATGCTGAAGGCTCCTACAATTCAGGGACAGATTGCAAGTGATCTGCGCCCAAACACAGAAGTAAATAAGCTACAAAACCAAACTGTTCCTTTCTTTCTATCAACTGGACATCCTTTTATCACTGCACTGGAAGGCTGCATCAGAAAAATACCCCTTAATTAGTTTCATCTGTATTTATCATGAGTAATATTTTTTAAATAGATCTTCCAGTGACCTTTTCTTTTCCTCACTACCGATTTGACATGGTTTGTTTTTCAATCATCTCTGTGAGCTTGTGCCAGGCGAGGCTGTGCCTCCTTGTCTCACAGTCTGGGGTTCAGGTAGTGACACTGTGGAGTTCTAGCTGTGAGGTCTATGGGAGGTACTTTTGTACTAAACAAGTATAGACCCTGGATACTCCAATAAAAGGTCGGCATTGTCACTTCAGAGTTCTCTTTTCTCATGGTAGCCTGGCAACCAAACTGCGTCTCTTTGATGGAGGGCGTTCCTACTAGAAAACAGCTTTATGAAAAGTGTCAGGGTCATCTTTAGAAACCCAAAGAAAACAAAACAAACCCCCCCCCCAAAAAAAGCCTACCACCAAGAAGGCAAAGAAAAAAAAAGTCTGCACAACTCAATTATTCAGCTGCACACAACTGTGCCTGTCAGGTCTTGGTAACAACACTCACTTGAATTTAATTAAGTTTGTCCATGTAGCGTGTGAACTGCTCGCCAGACCTGCTGGAAGGGGATGAAAAGCCTGACGGCAGGCCCCGTGAGGCCATTGTTGATAAGGAAGGGCACAATATTCTCAAGTTAGGTAAATTCCCATCCCCTTGCACACAAAATGCACTGAGGAATAACCTTTTGAAGGAAGTGTCAGAAAGTTGGGTTGTCCCACCAACCACATACCACCCTGTCTGGAGGCAGCGTGCTGCATGGTAAACTGCCTGGCCTTTGGAAAGCTAATGGCCTTTGGAACTTTGAAGTCAAACAATTAGAGTGAAATACCAGCTCTGCCACTTACTCGTTCTATTATTTTGGGGAGGTTAAGGAACCTCACTGAGTGTCAGTTTCTTTATTTGTAAGCTAGAAAGTCAAAACTACCTGAAAGTTTATTCAGCGAGGTCCTACTGGTAAAATGAGATACTGTTGGCTCTCAGTGACTCTTCTCCTTATTTCTCTACTTAAATTCTCTAATGTGTATTCCCATTTATTATAAAATAATTTTCAAACTTGGAAACATGATAGAATACTTCCAAAATCAAACCTTGGCAGCACATGCCTGTTGCCTCCAAATGCTTGTCAGAACTACCTGTCTTCTCCCATGTGCCTTTTTCTGCTGCTGTACCTGTCCACACACTTTTATTCTCTTGACTAAAATATATTTTCCAGTCATTCTTCAAGACCCTATTGAAGTATCCCCAAGTCTTGCCTTAACTCTCCAAGGCAGAATTAACCACTCTGGGCCTTGGGTTCCCAGAGCACTTTGTATTTTTCTCAATTAAAAAATTTTATCTTCTAGATTGACTTGCTTTTAGTTTCTCCTCCAACAAACCATAATCTCCAACAAACCTGAAAAGGACTGGTTGACAACCATTTATTTTTATATTATTCTAATATTTAACAAAGGGTTCAATAAATATTTAACTGGTGAATAGGTAATTTCCTGAGCATCTTTATTTAAGCCACTTTAAAATTTACATTTAAAATGTTCTAGAAAGAGATGCTTATTATTTTTTGGCATTTACAAAAATATTTTTGTAAAATATTTTTACCTATACAAAAATTTTTACCTATACAAATATTTTCAAGCAGTTTCATAAAAATCAAATTATTATTTTGATTTTAATTTTATTTTGATTGAGTAAAATTATTGTGATTTGCTTTAAAAGGAATTTTAAATTTTTTGGTTAATTTGATTTTAATAAGTTCCTTTTTTTCTGAAAAGTTTATTCTATTGAAAAAAGATACAATTAGAACCATAAATTTATAACATTCTAGAATTCAAAATACCTTAGATAGTGAGTTATTCACTCTAATTTTTTTTTTCAAAAGTGAGAAAACTAGAACTGAGAAATGTTAAGAAACAGGCGAAGTTTTGCTACTAGTTTGGATACTATTCAGAGCCAGACTAGAATTGAGTTATCTTGTCCCCCCATTTAAATGTCTCTTTCCAGCATGACACTGAAAAGAAGAACCAGCTGGTGACACAGAAATGGTGGCATCTTGGGAAAACGTGAACATTTTGCCATTATGGATGTCTTCCATAATAAGCTCACCCTGCTTAGACCTAAGCTTCTAGGAAGCTTAGAATAAAGAGAATCCTATTTCATTCACAACTGACTTGAAAATCAAATCTCACTATTAATCATCATTCTTCATGTTATTATTAACTTATCTGGCTAGCATTTAGAATTAAATCTTGACTTCTTATCATGGCTGGTATTACATCTGCCTTTCTCTTACTCCAGCTATGCAAAGCATGGCCCATGAACCAATACCCAACTGCGAAGGCGAGAATAAGAAACTTGTACAGCTTTTTGACCTTGCTACAACACCCACATGTAAGATTGGTGGGTCCATCTTACTGAGCAGGGTATGTTAATCACCTATATATATGCTTTCAATGAATATGCAATGGTTTTTATAATTATTTTTTTCTTGTACTGGTACTGATATAAGTACCAGTATTGAAATACAATTTTATGATGCTGAACATAATTAAAGTATATGGGCTTGTATTTTGTATGTGGATTTTCTTCATTCTGTCTTATAGTAAATAATTTTTATTGTATTTTAGAAAAAAAAGTTGACCCTCATTCATGCTCTAGTCTCACCGTTTGGTTACTCCAATCTTCCAGCAATCCAAGTTCTCTCTGCCTTTGCACTCATAATCTTTCCTTGAATATCCTGCCCACAGGTCTCCTCAGGGCCAGCTCCTTTCATTCCAATCTCAGTAGAAATGTTATCACAGCAGGGCAATCCTCTCACCTCTTTCACTCTAGGTAACATACCGCCTTCTAGTGTGACCCTTCATATTTACAGCATACATTTTTAGGTCATACCATTACTTAAACTTCCTTTGCTTTTTTGTTTCTTTAAGTGCTTATTGTCTGCAGGGAATTTGTGTAGCTCAGTTATATCCCTGGTTCTTAAACATATTATCAGTTCATCAACGTATGTGGAATGTTGCTAAAGGAAGCCTGGATGTTGTTTCAGGCCCATTACAAAAGCTAAATTGTTCTCATCCTTGCCACAGGCCTATAATGTAGGTATTATTATCTCCATTAATAGTTGAGGAAACACATTCACAGACATTAGACACTCACCTAAGATTATACAGAGCCACTGGCATTTCTAATTCCTAAACTTCCCACCTGCAGTATATAAGAAACTCTTTCAAACATTGACATCAGTAGTAAATTAACAAAACAGCCAATAAGAGGTACTCAATTATTTTGGAACATTTTCTATTCATAATTTCCATAACTTCTAATCTTGTGACTAATTTGCTATTAGGTGGACTAATTCTGATATAGGCAGAAGAGACATATATGGTGCATTTTAAACTAAAGTCAAGATAATTGTTCCTTCTATAAACAAGTGCTCTTCAAATTATCACATTAGAGAAGCCAGATTTAGCAAATAAAAAGATAGGATCCCCAGTGAAATTTGAATTACAAGTAAACAATAAATAATTTTTGATACATAGGGCATATGCTAAATACTTCTTTAAAAAATCAGTTGTTTACCTGAAAATCAAATTTAACTGGGTATTCCTTATTTTGTCTGGCAATCCTAATTCAGGAGTAAATTCAATAATTGTAGTCACAAATATCAGTGGCCATTCCACGAATAGACTGAAGTTTAAATGCAGCCAAGGAAGTTGTATTAAAGGGCTCCAGAGAAATTTAACATATGTACATATATATTTATATTTACATACCTATAGACATTTTTACATGCATACATTATATATATCCCTTTCTGTGCCTTTTTGTTCTATTTGGGTCCTCAAGTGATTGGGTGCTGCCCATGCACATTGGTGAGAGCATCTTCTTTACTCAGTCTACTTATTCAAATGCTCATCTCTTCCAGAAACACCCTCACAAACAGATATAAATCATGTTTTACCAATTATTTGGGCACCCTTTAGCCTAATCAAGTTGACACATAAAATTAACCATTACAGATGTGCTGCAGGAATATGCAAATTTCTTACAAAAAAGTGTATAAGGAGTTTCTGAACACATCTCTGAACAACTGCATATCTAGCAGGGCTTGTGCTACCCAACTAGGTTATTGGGTGGGATTATTTTCTAGAAATAAACCACGTGTTTGTTTCAGGGTGACAGCTTAAAAAGGAACTAGAACAATTCATCATTCTTTTTAAAAAAAAAGACAACCAAGGAGTACTTTGCTAACAGCAAATAAATATGTGAAAATGATTATATAATAGTTATCAGCTGCTTTGAATTTCCACTGAGGTCAGAAGAAGAAATAAATGACTGAAGCTAGGGCATGAGGCATTTAGTTTATTTTGGACATAGCATTTAAGGACTTCCTGAGAGTAAAGTTTCTCAAAGTTTTGTGTGGCATCCTTTGATTTCAAAAAAAAAAAAAAAAAAAAAAAAAAGAGCGCTATCTGGCTTCAGTCAATTCCTCTGACAAGTCAGGACTGGTTTCAGCTGTAGGCCAAAGGCACTATGTCAAGGATATGAAATGAGAGAAGAGTGATTTGGATCCCATAGATGTCAAGGAATAAAAATCTCACCATAATCAAGGTCATGCTGTTACAGTTTGTTGTAGACTTTCCTAAACTGCATATAAACACCCATGAATCAAGTTGTTACCAGGGCCCATAATTACTTTTGGGAAATGTTGCATATCTTAACTTAGTCTAAGTGTCACAATACACATTAACACATTCCAGAGTGTAAAAATTCTAATTGTCTTTATTCAAAGTTTCCTAAATGTGCACAACCAAGGAAATGCCTCACTCTCCTCCTACCCTTCCCCAATTTTTTTTTCAAAAATTACCTATTAATAAGTTGCAGAAAACTGATATTCTATAGCAACCCATTTTGTGTTGATATAAAAGGAATACCTGAAGCTGGGTAATTTATAAAGAAAAGAGGTTGTGCCAGACGCATGGCCCAGGCATGTACATCAGGCTGTTTCCACTCATAGCAGTGAAGGGGAACCAGTGTAAGCAAAGATCACATGTTGAGAGGAAGCAAGAAAGAGAAGAGAGAGGTGTCAGTCTCTTTTTTAACAACCAGCTCTTGCAGGAACTAATACAGTGAGAACTCACTCACTACAGGGAAGGGCATTAATCTATTCATGAGAGATTTTTCCCCCCATGACCCAAAAAACTCCCATTAGGCCCCACTTCCAACTCACTGGGATCAAATTTTAACATGAGATTTGGGGAGACAAACACTCAAATTAGAGCAACAATGTTTGGAACTTCCGTGTATCTGAATTCTGTAAGAAAGTTTAAATATGGCCCCTGCTTCAACCTCTGAAGGTTGAAGCAACACCTGCTGAAAGCCAATCCTGCCCAATGCTGTGTCATGAGGGCTGAGATTTGGTGTCTTGACACTGGCCATGCCCGCTGGACGGTGGAAGCTCCAGAGCCCTAACTATTAATGTGCAAGTCGGAGGCCACAGCCACTAAGTTCCCTTAACCACTAAAGTCCATAGAGCTATCCTCCAGAAGTTTAATGCGGTAGCACAGGAGACCCCCTGTTGAGCATCTAGTAACAACCATCACCTAAGATCATGGGGGAGTCCAGTTTGAATAGACTCTGAATCTGGAATAAAAGGAAATTCTAGTTCACCTCTAACGCCATTCTTAAATGTCTTTACCTTACTTCCCAACAACCCCTTAAGAGCTGTTTGGTTTTCTTGCTGTGTTTGCCTCTTCTCAAAATCACTTAGCAGGTAGCAATACACAAAGAAACTTCTATAGATAAAGACCTGCCACCCTTCTAAGTACCTCCAACAAGTAAATGAGATGACAACAGGGAGGATGCATGCAATTATTGTATAACTCCATTATGAGAAAGTGTAAGTCTTTCTTCCTCTGTGAATTTTTATTTACTCTGTTGACTAGGTTAAAGTACCCTAAGATGTCTTTCTCAAAATTCCTTGCCCTTTTTTTGAAATTAATATTTTCAATTGGGTTATATGCTCTTGGGTGGGCAAAAGTTTTATTTCTTATTCACCACTATCTCAGTACTTAGTGCATTGTGTGATACACAATAAGTATGCAATACATGTTTTAAATTTGATTCAGTTTCTTCATATTATCTCCAGATTGGTGCCTGATTAGGTGAATGAATGAATGAGTATGTTTTTCCTTTAATAAAAGCAAATAAATGTCAAAAACATTAAGAAAGCCTGAGAAAAATACATAAAATAAGTGGGAAAAAATTCACTCATTACTCATACTCACAAATGGGGTATGTATGGCCAATGTCAACATTATTAGCTGGAATTGTTGGGACAATTGGCTGTAAGCCAAGCCAATGATGAAACCTTGCTCTTGTACTTGGAGTTCAGGAATGCATAATCCTGCCTCCATAAACCCATCCAACCTTATTTCTCACTTCTGACTAATAAGAACTTTGTGACCAAGACAAGTTCTTATGTATGCATCTCTCTCATACGCCTGCACACACATATGGAGTTATTCCTACATTTGTAACTTAATTCAAGAGTTCTCTAGTCTATAATTCCCTCCCTTTTCTTGTCCATACGGATGTGTGTGTGTGTATCACCTATCCTTCCAGGGTCTACTCAAGGCTTTTCCTAAAAGCCTCACTCCACAATAATCTCTATTTCTGTAAGTTTCTTTTCTTCTTTCCTTTTTTTTAAAGAGATGGGGTCTCACTCTGTTGCCCAGACTAGAGTGCAGTGGCACAATCACAGCTCACTGAACCTTGACCTCCTCCCATCTAATCCTCCCAAGTACTTGGGACTACAGGGATGCACCATTACCTGTGGCTAATTTATTTTCATTTTTTAGAAACAGAGTCTTGCCATATCTCCTAGGCTGACCTCAAACTCCTGGCCTCAAGTGATCCTCCTGTGTAGCTGAGAAAACAAATGTGAGCCACAATGCCTGGTAGTAAATTTCTTTTTAATATCTGCAGAGCAGTTAGCACCTTATATACCACCACACCCTCTTATTGCTCATGAAATTTAATTCTTTACTATATCCATATAATTTTATATGTCATCTCACTGTCCGGTTGTTTACATATGAATAACTTGTTTTAGTATATTAAAATAGTAAATATTTCAAAGTTCTTTTATAACAGTATTTATTATGAAATTGCTTTTGTGCAATGAATGAATTATACAAAAATTAACATTTGAGACCGAACTAATTTTATTAAAGACTAATAACCATACAGCATCTATTTCTGAATGCTTTACCATTAGAAGACAGGATGAGGAAATGGTAAATAATGTGTTATGTAAGAGGCACTCTGGGTAATATTTCACTTGTATTATAAAATTTAATTACTGAAACTTACTATGAGGTATATTATTATAGTTCTTTTTATAGATAAGAAAACTGAGACTTAGAAATGTATTTGGTGAGAATATCTATCTATCTAACATAAAATCTGTGCCTTAATTTAAGTGTATCTTTTAAATGTACATAAATGCACACACACACATAGACACACACACAGAGAAAGAAAGACAGAAATGCAGAGACACAGAGTCAGAATTTGAACTGCTGCTTGAAATCTATGAACAGTATTAACTTATTCACTTTTTCTAAATCTATTGGGATTTACACCTATTTTACTCTTAACCTTTGTCTGAGAATGAGGGAAGATTTCTCTGTTAATATAAAATACATCAGGTTTCTGTTTTTAGAAGCACCCTGATATGGTTTGGCTGTTTCTCCACCCAAATCTCATTTTGAATTGTAGCTCCCATAATCCCCACGTGTCATAGGAGGGACCCAGTGGGAGGTAATTAAATCATGGGGGTAGGTTTTTCCCATGCTGTTCCTGTGATAGTAAATAAGTCTCATGAGATCAGATGGTTTTCTAAAGAGCAGTTCCCCTGAACACGTTCTCTTGCCTGCCACCATGTAAGACTTGCCTTTGCTCCTCCTTTGCCTTCTGCTGTGATTGAGAGGTCTCTCCAGCCATGCAGAACTGTGAGTTGATTAGAGCTCTTTTTCTTTATAAATTAACCCAGTCTTGGGTATTTTTCATAGCAATATGAAAATTGACTAATACAGTGAATTGGTATCGGTAGAGTGGGGTACTGCTATTAAGATACCCAAAAATGTGGAAGTGACTTCGGAACAGGGTAACAGGCCGAGATTGG
The DNA here is from genome assembly GCF_000951045.1 of Mandrillus leucophaeus. Lineage (NCBI taxonomy): Eukaryota > Metazoa > Chordata > Mammalia > Primates > Cercopithecidae > Mandrillus > Mandrillus leucophaeus. Next base: position 91,400 of record NW_012101530.1, on the reverse strand, counting down.
AACAGTTTGGAGGACTCAGAAGACATGAAGATGTGGGAAAATTTGGAGCTTCCTAGAGACTTGTTGAATGGTTTTGACCAAGATGTTGATAGTGATATGGACAATGAAGTCCAGGCTGAGGGTGGTCTAAGATGGAGATGAGAAACTTATTGGGAACTGGAGCAAAGGTGATTCTTGCTATGCTTTAGCAAAGAGACTGGTGGCATATTGCCCTGCCTAGAGATATGTGGAATTTTGAACTTCAGAGAGATGATTTAGGGTGTCTGGCAGAAGAACTTTCTAAGCAGCAAAGCATTCAAGACATGACTTGGGTGCTCTTAAAAGCATTAGTTTTATGCATTCACAAAGATATGGTTTGGAATTGGAACTTATGTTTAAAAGGCGAGCAGAGCATAAAAATTAGAAAAATTTGCAGCCTGACTATGTGATAGAAAAGAAAAACCTATTTCTGAGGAGAAATTCAAGCCAACTGCAGAAATTTGCGTAAGTAATGAGGAGCCAAATGTTAATCACCAAGACAATGGGAAAAATATTTCCAGAGCATGTCATAGGCCCAGAGACCTAGGAGGAAAAAATGGTTTTGTGGGCTGAGCCCAGGGCCTTGCTGCTTTGTGCAGTCTTGGGACTTGGTGCCCTGCATCCCAGCTGTGGCTAAAAGGGGTCAACATACAGCTCAGGCTGTTGCTTCAGAGGGTGGAAGCCCAAAGCCTTGACAGCTTCCATGTGGTGTTGGGCCTGTGGGTACACAGAAGTCAAGAATTGAGGTTTGGGAACCTCCACCTAGATTTTAGAGGATGTATGGAAATGTATGGATGTCCAAGTAGAGGTGTGATGTAGGGGCAGAGCCCCCATGGAGAACCTCTGCTAGGGCAGTGTGGAAGGGAAATGTGGTGTTGGAGCCCCCACACAGAATTCCCACTGGACACTGCCTAGTGGAGCTGTAAGAAGAGGGCCATCATCCTCCCACCCCAAAACGGTAGATCTACCAATAGCTTGCTTCGTGTGCCTGGAAAAAGCTGTAGACACTTAATGCCAACCTGTGAAATCTTCCAGGAGGTGGGCTGTACCGTGCAAAGCCACAGGGGCAGAGCTGCCCAAGACCATAGCAACCCACCTCTTTCATCAGTGTGACCTGGATGTGAGACATGGAGTCAAAGGAAATAACTTTGGAGTTTTAGGATTTGACTGTCCCACTGGATTTTGATCTTGCATGGGGCCCTTTGTTTTAGACAATTTGCTCCCATTTGGAACAGGTGTATTTAGCCAATGTCTGTATCCCCATTATATCTAGTAAGTAACTAACTTGCTTTGATTTTATAGGCTCATAGGCGGAAGGGACTTTCCTTGTCTCAGATGAGACTTTGGGCTGTAGACTTTTGAGTTAATGCTGAAATGAGTTAAGACTTTGGGGGACTGTTGGGAAGGCATGATTGCTTTTGAAATGTGAGGACATGAGATTTGGCAGGGGCCAGGGTGGAATGACATGGTTTGGCTGTGTCCCCACCCAAATCTCATTTTGAATTGTAGCTCCAGTTATCCCCCCATGTCATGGGAGGTACTCAGTGAGAGGTAATTGAATCATGGGGGCAGATTTTTCCCATGCTGTTTTTGTGATAGTGAATATGTCTCATGAGATCTGATGGTTTTATAAAGGATAGTTCCCCTGCACATGCTCTCTTGCCTGCCACCATGTAAGATGTGACTTTGTTCCTCCTTTGCCTTCCACGATGATTGTAAGGCCTCCCTAGCCATGTGGAACTGTGAGTCCATTAAACCTCTTTTTCTTTATAAATTAACCCAGTCTCAGTTATTTCTTCATAGAAGCATGAAAAAAGACTAATGTACACTCTAAATGTTATTTACTCTGTACATGTGTTCATATTTAGAATAACTACTCAAATTTAATTGTAGTTAAAATTAACTTTTAATGAGAAAGCATTCTAGTAAAATAGGTAAATTTTATGGTTAAACCTTCCATAAACATAGATAATTATTGCATCTAATTTACTAGGTTGTTTTGGAAATGCATAAACTAATACATGTAAAATACATGTCTCATCCTAAGAAGTATGAAACAAATGTTAACTATTGTTGTCATTATTTTATTGGTATCACTGTCAATCCATTAACAGTAAGTTTAACAATAAATTGTGTTCTGTTCTACCTGTATGCCATTCTGGACCAGAATTTCAGATACTAGAAACTTCTTTTCATAGTTATTCTGATTTTCCTAATGAATGTGACTACATGTATAAATAAATGAGGAAAGAGATACTTGGGACGCAAACTCCAAAGTATGACCCATGACTTCCTTTTCTCATTTCTGTTCTACATAATAAAGTTCTGATTGGGATAGACAAAAAGTGCTTCAGACACTCTAAAATATCAGCTGGAGATGAAGAGACCAGAATTAGAAACACAACATCCAGTAGAACCAAGATCTCAACAGCCTTATTTCTAGTTTTTCATTTCACGTAAAAAGTTTACTGATTTGGAAACATACAGATTTTGTTGTTCTTTCTTTTCCTCTTCTTCTGCTGCTGGTAATGATACACACATTTGCTTTTTATGGTGTCTTTTTCTCTCGGAAAGATATATGTGTGAGAAAGCACATCATCATTACAACACTTACTCGATTTCAAAATAGGATTTGCAGTATAAATAAGCAAGTATTATGAGGAAACTTGAAAATGTTCATGGAAAATGTGTATTATGAAAACTATGGATAAATTTCTAAATTATTTTGCACCAAAATAAACTTGTACTAACTTACCACATGTCTGAACAGGTTCTAGTTTAAGGAACTAAGAGGAATAAGATACCAGTTTGAAAACAACCTGTATATTTTTAAGTTTTTGGTGAAGTTTACTTTGAAGATTGGTGAAATCACTAATGCTTTATGAAAACTTTATGAGACAATTCCCCAAAGAAATTGGCAGTTTAAAAATGGATAACTCGTTTTAAAAAGGGATGAAAAGATGTTGAAGATGAAGCCCACAGTGGCAGATCACCTATATCAATTTGCAAGCAAAAAATTCATTTTGTTCATGCCCTAACTGAAGAGGAATTATGATTAACAGCAGAAACAATAGCCAATTCATTCAGCTTATACAATTCTGACTGAAAAATTAAAGTAGAGCACACTTTCCACTTGATGTATGCCAAAATTCATGTGCCCAAGTCAACTGCAGAAATTTTAGATGAGTGAGATTTCAACAGAAATTTTAAATGAGTGAAATTAAGATCCTGAAGCATTTCTTCAAAGAACTATTACAGGAGATGAAACATGGCTTTCCCAGTATACCCTGAAGACAAAACACAATCAAAATAATGTCTACCCAAGTGATAGAAGTGGTCCAGTCAAAGCAAAATTGGACCAGTCAAGACCAAAGGTCATGGCAGTTTTGGGGGATGCTCAAGGCATTTCACTTCTTGACTTTCTGAAGAGCCAAAGAATGAAAACATCTGCTTTCTGAAGAGCCAAAGAATGATACCATCTGCTTATGATAGTGTTTTGAGAAAGTGAGCCAAAGCTTTAAAAGAAAAATGCCCAGGAAAGATTTAACAGAGAGTCCTTTTCCACCACAACAATGCTCCCACTCATTTCTCTCATCAAACAAGGGTAATGTTGTGAGATTTTTAATGGGAAATCATTAGGTATCCCCCTCACAGTACTGATTTGGCTTCTTCTGACTTCTTTTTGTTTCTTTATCTTAAAATATATGGGAAAAGCATTCATTTGTCTTCAGTTAATAATGTAAAAAAGATTTCATTGACATGGTTAAATTCCCAAGACCCTCAGTTCTGTAGGGATGGACTACATGGCTGTTGTCATCAGTTGCAAAGTGTCTTGACCTTTATGAAGCTTATGTTGAGAAATAACTTCTTTATCTTTTAATTTCATTTTTTCATAAACATATTAAATTTCCTTCATATACTTTAATGCTTTGAATGTATAAAATGTGAATAAACTATCCAAATCAAATATTTAATATTTAAGTTTGATCTGTCATTTCTAGTATTATTACCAAAGAACATATACTTTTTTCTCTTTTTAAAAATGCAATTTAAGTTACAGTAAGCTAGTTCTGGCACATCTACAGATATTTGTGGTAAATGCTCTTCACTGAGGATACAGGAAATAAAACAAATGAGTTCTGCTGAACAAATCCAAAATAGTATTGCAGAGGAATCCTAAAGACTTAAGATGTTAAGGTCATTCTCCACAAACGACTTCAATAATACATTTGCTACTATTATAATCAATCATCATTTTAATAATCCCTAGTAGAGAACAATGCACCAAACCACAGCAACTGACAATTTGAGGAGGATGTATGAATGTATTGGTATAAGCATGTATTTTAAGTAATTCCATTAGCTGATACTCTGTATTTGATCTTTGGGATCAAACTGAGAAACTAAATATCTGTTACCTGATTTTATGAAAAACCCACAAAAGCTATGAGAATGGTGAATTCTGGTGCAAAAGCCTATTGAACTGTAGGTTTATTTTATTTTTATTTATTTATTTATTTTTTATTATTATTATACTTTAAGTTCTAGGGTACGTGTGCAGATATACATGGGTATATCTGCCTCTGGTCTTTGATGATGATGGTGACGTACTGATGGGGTTTTGGTGTAGGTGTCCTTCCTGTTTGATAGTTTTCCTTCTAACAGTCAGGACCCTCAGCTGTAGGTCTGTTGGAGATTGCTTGAGGTCCACTCCAGACCCTGTTTGCCTGGGTGTCAGCAACAGAGGCTGCAGAAGATAGAATATTGCTGAACAGTGAGTGTATCTGTCTGATTCTTGCTTTGGAGGCTTCCTCTCAGGGGTGTACTCCACCAGGTGTGGGGTGTCAGACTGCCCCTAGTGGGGGATGTCTCCCAGTTAGGCTACTCAGGGGTCAGGGACCCACTTGAGCAGGCAGTCTGTCCCTTCTCAGATCTCAACCTCCATGTTGGGAGATCCACTGCTCTCTTCAAAGCTGTCAGACAGAGTCGTTTGCGTCTGCAGAGGTTTCTGCTGCTTTTGTTGTTGTTTAGCTGTGCCCTGTCCCCAGAGGTGGAATCTACAGAGACAGGCAGGTTTCCTTGAGCTGCTGTGAGCTCCACCCAGTTCAAGCTTCCCAGCGGCTTTGTTTACCTACTTAAGCCTCAGCAATGGCGGGCGCCCCTCCCCCAGCCTCGCTGCTGCCTTGCGGTTAGATCCCAGACTGTTGTGCTAGCAATGAGGGAGGCTCCGTGGGCGTGGGACCCTCCCGGCCAGGTGTGGGATATAATCTCCTGGTGTGCCTGTTTGCTTAAAGCGCAGTATTGGGGTTGGAGTTACCCGATTTTCCAGGTGTTGTGTGTCTCAGTTCCCCTGGCTAGGAAAAGGGATTCCCTTTCCCCTTGCGCTTCCCAGGTGAGGCGATGCCTCGCCCTGCTTCAGCTCTCCCTGGTCCGGCTGCAGCAGCTGACCTGCACGGATTGTCCGGCACTCCCTAGTGAGATGAACCCAGTACCTCGGTTGAAAATGCAGAAATCACCGGTCTTCTGTGTCACTCGCGCTGGGAGTTGGAGATTGGAGCTGTTCCTATTCGGCCATATTGCTCCACCCCCAGGTTTATTAAATAGAATGAAATGAAGTTTTTAGTAAACAAAAAAGCAAGGATTACAGTTCACCAAATCACATTTTTTTCCTTCCTAATTCAACCTTATGGCTGCAATTGTGTTCCTGCTAGTCTGAAGCTCTTTTTCTCTAATCACCTGTCGTTCCCTGCATATGTGTTGTGTTTCACACTGGGAGAGCTCTTGCCCCAAAGGCCTAAGCACTGTAGCTAAATCTCCAAGATACCTGGTTGTGGCCACTGGAGAGCAAAGGACAGGCTCAAGAAAGCCCCTGGGTAGTTGTAGTTTTCCTTTTCACTGTGAGATACATTTGCTTGAAGTCTTTAACAAAGAAAACAGTCATTGGTTCATCTTGCTCATGTTTAGTTTTTTGTTCCTTTCCCTCCTACAGTAGGATGACATCTTAAGACACTAGATTTAATATCTCAGGCCCCACTGAAGCTTTCAGTGTCTGCAGAGCTTTTCTAGCAAATCATCACCCTAGACTTAATTTCAAACAATAAAGACATGAAATCTGAATGACTCCATGTGCTATTAATCTATTCCCTTTTAGAACAAACTCCATAAGTGCAAGATATTTTAGTATTGTCTTGACAGTGACCAAATATAACCTACTTTGAGGTGCTTATTAACTATAATGCTACTGTTACAATAAATTACTCATTTTATAGAAAAAACCCTACAGATCAAATTATGGTCCTTTCAGTTTAACACTAGAAAAACTATGTATGTAAATTCAAAAAAACAAACAAAGAGGTATTCTATTAAAGTCACAAGATGCTATTAATCAAAAGACAAATGAATCAGATTACAAAAAAGTAAGTACATAACTTAATCTTGTTAATCATGCTCAGTTGTATTTTATGTACAATTTGGACAGTGCTATAAATAACATTATTACATGAGGTATTATACAAAGAAGTGAATACAAAATCATAAGATAATTAAAGAAAATAACAGCAAAAAATATATAAGTAGCAAAACTAGAAGGAAAAACAAAATAAATACTGGGTACTCATAACCTCAATAGCATGACTGCAAAAGGAGAAAGGGACAAAGAAAAAGGACTGATAGTGAATTGGAAGAATCAAAATGTAGGATTGTACAACCAAAGGAGACATTTAAACATTTCTAAGAAGGTTATCAAATGTCAAAATTATAATGTATAACTGCAATGTTAAAAACATAATAAAATGAAAATGTGCCAGTTCAGAATAACCCCAAAGACCCAGAACTTGAAACAAATTAATCTAGGCCTGGAATAATCAGCAGATAGATCAATTATTTAGAACCCAGTTCAGTTCAGTATCTGCCAGTCTTCTGATATCACCTAAAGTCAAAGGCACTGTGACAGACACGCATAGAAGAGAAGGAAGGGATTTTGACTAAAAGGTTTGTTGAACCAGTATTACAGGAATTTTTAGATTAAGACCACAAGTCTTTGTGTATCAGATTCACCTGGGATACTTGTTGAAAATGCAAACATTGTAGTCTTATCCACCTTGTAGAAGCAGAAGGAATATGTAGGTAGAGAATTAGCAACTTATTAGCACCCTCAAATATTCATTTTTTTAATATATATATGTTTAATATATATACGTACTAAATTATATTATATATGTATACATATTTAGTGTATATATACTAGATTATATTATGTATATTTATATTTATTTAGTATATACACTAAATGGATATATATCTTCTAGGACTTTATTTAATTTAAAAGTAGAAGCAGCTCTGAAATATAGAAGATGAAAAAAGATCTGCAAGTCATTTACTCACAAAATCCCTTCATAATCCAAGACCTGACAAATTTATCTTGGCAACTGGTAAAATTAGTCACTCTAACTTTCAGATTTGTAAGGTAGACATTGTTTTAAGCTTAGGAAAGAAAAGTTGTGGTAAAATATTTATTAAAGTTATGATAAAGCATTTTAAGTTGTTTTCTAATAAAACATTTTTTACTTCTCATTTTAGCAAACCAATTTTCTATCTACCCTTCTCTCCCACTGTGAAAAATATTACAAAAAAAGTTATCCCTCTTTGAAGAAGTGAACAAATCAAAGGTCTGTGTTATGTGATAATCTTGCTGAAATATGAAAGACACAGGTCAGCTGAAGGGAAAGCATAGAAACATAAAGTGAACATCCAGTATGAGTAAAAGGAAGTGTTCTACTTAATTTTCAGAAAAAAAGTCAAGAATAGATTAAAAGTAATGACTGAAAACAGCTAAGAAATGTGTACTGCCACATTAACAATATGACTATATCATAAAATATCTTCCCCTTCTAAAACAATGGGATATTGTGTAAATAATGACAAAAATAAGATTAAGTAATTTTCTAAATCACCAGAAATTTAAAGAAAAAAATATCACTAAAGACAATGCAAAACATAACCAACCAAATGAATGAATCATAAGCTGAAACCAGAATGGTAAGAGAAAGTAGAAAACAAGACTTGTCTGGGGATAAATTACAATTCCAGAAATATAATCAGGAGTCAATGGATGCATATGGAGGGACAGCAAACCAATACTAGGACCTGTAGCTCATTTGAAACCCCATATACAGCTGGCAAAACCAAATAGGCTATACCTTCTGTAAACACGTTGACTGAGAAAAATTGGAAACTAAAAGGAAATCCATTTATCTCTGGGATTCTGGGTGTAAAAAAAAGATGACAGTCTGTACTAGAAACTGAAAATCACAATACTGTTTTCAAACAAATCTAGGTTTCAAATTTATATTACTCATGTGTTCATGGAAAATCCAAGTTAAGAAATGTAATTTATCTGGTCTCAAATAGAAGCACTCCCCTGGCAATGTCTGAAGAGAAAATGTCCGAGAATTTCCAGAATTACTGAAAAAACACAAATCCACGTTACAAGATATACGAAGATAGGCTGCACAACAATGAAAACCAAACCTAAACCATTAGAGTGACACTGGGAAACACCAAAGACAAACAAAAACATTCAGAGAAAATTCAAATTACCTATAAAGATGTGTTGACACATCCTGAATTGCCCCATGATAAGACTCATCTTCGTTTAATCTCCTCCCTTTGTGCATAGGCTGAATTTGTGACTTCCTTCTAGTCAATAGATTATGACAAAGATGATGAGTTATGGGAATATGACAAAGGGAATTGTGATCACTTTTTTGATAAGGTTATATTTCGTAAGGCTCAGTCTTCCAGACTGGAACGAGAGACTCTCCTTTGCTGGCTCTGAAGAAGTTGAGTAGCATGTGAAAGAGCCTGTGAAAGAGCCACATGGCAATTCCAGTGGCCTGTGGGAGCTGAGAGCAACCTCCGGCTGATAGATAGCAAGGAAGCAGACTTCAGTCCTACAATCCTACATTCACGAGGAGAATTGTAGTCCCAGAAGCCCTGCGATCACAAGAAGCTGAATTCTATTAACCTCTTGAGGTTAAAAAAGAACATACTTTGGAAAGGACTTCAGTCCTACAATCCTGCAATCACAAGGAGAATTGTTGTCCCACAAGCCCTACAATCACAAGGAGCTGAATTATGTTAACCTCTTGTGGTTAAAAAAGAACACCATGCTCTGGAAAGGAATGCAACTCAGTGGACACCTTGATTGCAGCTTAGAGAGAGACCCCTAACAGAAACCCCAGCTAAACCATTTCTGCACTTCTGATCCACAGAAATTGTGAAGTAACAAATTTATATTGTTTAAAGCTACTAGTTTGTGCTAATTTGTTATGTAGCTATAGAAAACTAAGACACATCGTTTTGGTACCAGAAGAAGAGTTTGAACCCACAGAAACATGTTCAGAATCTATGAGACATAGCTAAAGCAGCCCTCCAAATAAATTTATAGTATTAAAAACATATAGCAATATACTGAAAACAAAAAACGTAACTCAAAAAGGATAGAAAAAGATTAACGAAGTAAATTAAAATAAAACAAATGGAAAAAGTTACTAAGGTAATTTGAGTTAGGAAACAGAAAATAAAAAGTGGTTCCTTGAAGAAAACAAAATATAAAAAGATGAGAAAGGAGACAATGAGAAATATATGAAACAAAAAATGAAAAAGGTACAATATTCACCAAAAATATAAAGATTTTAAAACATTTTAAGATTCTATTGTGCAACTGTATGCAACTTAATTTTTAAAAACTAGATAAAATATATAGCTTTTAAAGAAAATATAACTTACAAAAATGGCTTCAATAGAAGCAGCAACTTTGAACAGTCAATTTTTTTGTAGAAGAAATAAAAGAAGTTGTCAAAGAACTTCCTCTCTATCCCTTCTCCAAAATTACTAAAACAGTGGTTTCAAGGAAAAAAATTATAAAACCTTAAAGACTAAATGATCTTAATGCTACTTAAATTATGCCAGGAAGTTAATGAAAAAGTACAACTTCCCATTGATCAAGCACAAGAAACAATTAATGAGCTTGAAGACAGGCTGTATGAAAATACATGATCAGAGAAAATAAAAGAAAAAAGACTAAAAATGAATAAAGCACAAGAATGAGATCTAGAAAATAGCCTCAAAAGGGCAAATCTAAAGGTGATTGGCCTTAAACAGGAGGTACAGAGATAGGGGTAGAAAGTTTATTCAAAGGGATAATAACAGAGAACTTCCCAAACCTAGAGACAGACATCAATATTCAAGAACAAGAAGGTTTTAGAACACCAAGCAGATTTAACCCAAAGAAGACTACCTCAAGGCATTTAATAATGAAACTCTCAAAGGTCCAGGATAAAAAATGATCTTAAAAGCAGCAAGAGAAAAGAAACAGCATACAATGAAGCTCCAATAAGTCTGGCAGCAACCTTTTCAGTAGAAATCTTACAGTCCAGGAGAGAGTGGCATGACATATTTAAAGTACAGAAGGAAAATAATTTTTAATCCTAGAATAGTATACCAAGCGAAAATATCCTTCAAACCTGAAAGAGAAATACAGATTTTCCCAGAAAAACAAAAGCTAAAAGAGTTCATCAATACCAGACCTGTCCTATATGAAATGCTAAACGGGCTTTTTCAATGTGAAAGGAAAGGACATTAATGACAATAAGAAATCATCCGAAGGTACAAAACTCATTAGTAATAGAAAGTACACAGAAAAATACAGAATGTTATAACAGTGTAACTGTGGCATGTAAACTACTCATATCTTAAATAGAAAGAATGAAAGATGAACTGGTCAAAAATAAGAGCTACAATAACTTTAAGACATAGTACAATAAGATATAAATAGAAGCAACAAAAAGTTAAAAAGTGGGAGGATGAAGCTGAGGCACAGAGTTTTTATTAGTTTTCTCCTTGTTTATTGGTTGGTTTATGCAATCAGTGTTAAGTTGTCACCAGTTTAAAATAATGGGTTATAACCAAATGTCCATCAAGAGATAAATGAATAAGCAAATGTAGCATATTCATACAATGAAATACTATTAGAAAATATTATAGGAACAGCTATACAAAGGAAGTACTTATGACATATGCTACAACAGGGATGAACTTTGAAGAGATCGTGTTAAGTGAAAGAAATCATTCACAAGGGACCACATGCTGCACAATTCTATTTATATGGAGTGTCCAGAATAGCCACACCTATAGGGACAAAAAGTAGATTAGTGGTTACCTAGGACTGTAGGGGATACAGAGATGAAGGGGGTGGGATAAAGGGGATGGGAATGACTAAAGGGGTCCATAGGGTTTCTTTTAGGGATAACAAAAAAATATAATAAAGTCAATTGAGTAACAGATGCACAATCAAGTGAATATACTAAAAGTCATTGAATTATACACTTTAAATGGGTGAATTGTATGATGTGTGAATTATATGTCAGTAAAACTGCTTTTTTAAATAAGCAAAATAAAATAAAATAAAATAAAATAATGGGTTATAAAATATTTGCAAGTCTCATGATAACTTCAAGTCAAAAAATAATACAATGGATATAGAAAAAATAAAAAGCAAGAAAATCAGTATCAGCAGAGAAAAACACCTTTGCCAAAGGAAGACAGGAAGGAAGGAAATAAGGGAGAGAAGACCACAAGACAACCAGAAGGCAAATAACAAAATGGCAGAAGTAAGTCCTTACCTATCAATAAAAACATTCAATGTAAATGGACTAAACTCTCCAATCAAAAGACATAGAGTGGCTGAGTGGATTAAAAACAAGATCAAACAATCTTGCCTACAAGAAACACACTATACCTGTAAAGACACAGATAGACTGAAAATAAAGAAATGGTAAAAGATATTTCATGCCAATGGAAACCAAAAAAGAGCAGAAATAGCTATACTTATATCAGACAAAATAGATTTCAAGACAAAAACTATCAGAGACAAAGATCATTATATAAAGATAAAAGGGTCAATTCAGTAAGAAGATATAACATTGTAAATATAGATGTACCCAAAACTGGAGCACGCAGACATACAAAGCAAGTATTTTTAGAGCTGAGAGAGAGAGGCTCCAATATAATAATAGCTTGAGACTTCAACACCCCACTTTCAACATTGGTCAGATCATTCAGACATAAAACCAACAAGTAAACATCGGACTCAATCTGCACTGTTGACCAAAGGGACCTAATAGATATTTACAGAACATTTCATCAAATGGCTGCAGAATACACATTCTTCTTAGCACGTGGATCATTCTCAAGGACATACCATATGTTAGGCCAAAAAAGAAGTCTTAAAACATTCAAATATTGAAATAATATTTAATACCAAGTATCTGCTCTGATCACAATGAAATAAAAGTAGAACTCTGCCGGGTGTGGGGCTCATACCTGTAATCCCAGCATTTTGGGAGGGCGAGGCAGGTGGGTCACCTGCAGTCAGTAGTTCGAGATTAGCCAGACCAATATGGTGAAACCCCACCTCTACTAAAAATACAAAAATTAGCCGGGCATGGTAGTGTGCAACTGTAGTCCCAGCCACTCAGGAGGCTAAGACAGGAGAATCGCTTGAACCTGGGATGTAGAGGTTGCAGTGAACCGAGATAGGGATGTAGAGGTTGCAGTGAACCGAGATCGTGCCACTGAACTCCAGTCTAGGTGACAGACCGAGACTCTATCTCAAAAAAAAAAAAAAAAAAAAAAAAAGAAGAAAAGAAGAAAAAAGTAGAACTCAATAGCAAGAGGTATTGTGAAAACTATACAAAATAATGAAAACTGAACAATGTGCTCCTGAATGACCAGTGGGTTAATGAAGAAATTAAGAAGAAAATTGAACAATTTCTTTAAATAAATGATAATGGAAACACAACATACCAAAACCTAGAGGCCACAGGAAAAGCAAAATTAAGAGGGAAGTTTATAGCTATGAGTGCCTGCATAAAAATAGTAGAAAAACTTCAAATAAACAACCTAATTATACATCTTAAAGAACTAAAAAAGCAAGAGCAAACCAAATCCAAAATTAGTAGAATAAAAGAAATAATAAATATCCGAGCAGAAAAAATGAAATTTAAAGGAAGAAAACAATGCAAAATATCAATGAAACAAAAAGCTAGTTTTTTGAAAATATAAACAAATTTGACAAAACTTAAGCAGACTAAGAAAAAAAGAGAGAATATCCAAAATGAATAAAATCAGAGATAAAAAAGGAGATAGTACAATCAATATTTCAGAAATTCAAAGGATTATCAGAGGCCACTATGAACAACTATATGCCAATAAATTGGAAAACCTAGAAGAAATGAACAAATTACTAAATACATACAACCTACCAAGATTGAACCATGAAGAAATCTAAAACCTGAACAGGCCAATAACAAGTACAAGATTGAAGCTGTAATAAGCAGTCTTTCAGCATAAAAAAAGTCAGGACCTTATGCCTTCACTGCTGAATTTTACAAAATATCAATCCTTCTCAAGCTATTTTTAAAAATAGAGGAGCAGGGAATACTTTCAAACTTGTTCTAGGAAGCAACTATTACCCTGATACCAAAATTAGAAAAAGACACATTAAAAAAAGAAAACTACGGACAACATGTCTGATGACTATTGATGCAAAAATTCTCAACAAAGTACTAGCAAACCAAATTCAACAGTATGTTAGAAATATCATTCACTATGACCAAGTGGGATTTATCCCTGTGATGCAAGGATGGTTCAACATATACAAATCAATCAATGTCATACATCATATCAACAGAATGAAGGACAAAATCATATGATCATTTCAATTGATGCTGGAAAAGCATTTGATAAAATTCAACATCCCTTCAGATAAAAACTCCCAAAAAACTTGGTACAGAAGGAACATGCCTCAATATAATAAAAGTAATATATGACAGACCCACATCATACTGAATGGGGAAAAACTGAAACTCTTCCTCTAAGATCTGAAAAATGACAAGGATGCTCCCTGTCACCACTGTTATTCAACACAGCACTGGAAGTCCTAGCTTGAGCAATCGAACAAGAGAAAGATATAAAGGGCATCCAAACTGGAAAGAAAAAAGTCAAATTATCCTTGTTTGCAGATGATATGATCTTATATTTGGAAAAACCTAAAGATTCCACCAAGAAAACTAATGCATACAAAAATCAGCAGCATTTCTATATGCCAACAGTGAACAATCTGAAAAAGAAATTTAAAAAAGTAAATCCATTTACAATAGCCACACATAACATTCAATACCTAGGACTTAACCAAGAAATGAAAGATCTCTATAATGAAAACTATAAAAAATAACTGATGAAAGAAATTGAAGAGGACACTGAAACATTAAAAAATTCCATTTTCATTGACTGGAAGAATCAACATTGTTAAAATGTCCACACTACCACAAGCAACCTAAAGATTCAGTGTAATCCCTATCAAAATACCAATGACATTCTTCACAGAAATAGAAAAAAAAAAAAATCCTAAAATTTATATGGAACCACAAAAGGCTCAGAATAGTCAAAGCCATCCTGAGCAAAAAGAACAAAACTAGAGGAATCACAATACCTGACTTTAAATTATACCACAGAGCTATACTAAGCAAAACAACATGATGCTGGCATAAAAATAGACACATAGACCAGTGGAACAGAACAGATAATCCAGAAACAAATTCACACACCTACAGTTCATTTTCAAAAAAGATGCCAGGAACATACACCGGGAAAACTGGATATCCATATGCATAAGAAAAAAGCTAGACCCCATCTCTTACATGTGGAAGAAAATCCACATGTACGCGGACTCACGCAGTTCAAAGCTGTGTTGTTTGGGGTCAACTATATATAAGTATGTAATTATCATATTCTCCTGGAAATTTAAAACTTTATCAGTATGTAGTCAGGCTTTATCTCTAGTAATAATTCTGGCTTCATGCCTCAAAAATAAATAAAAAGTTAAAAATTAAATAGTAGCAAACAGAATTCAATAGTTTTTGAAATGGGTATTTTAACATTAGGAAATTCATTTTAAAAATTCACCTTATTAAGGAGAAGTTTATATGATCATGTCCATTTATGCCAAAAATGCATTTCACATAAATTAACACCAATTTATAAGAAATTTGATGAAATAGAAATTAATGAATCTTTTCTTACTGTGATAAATCATATATGTTTCTCAACATAGAAGTCAGCATCTTACTAAATGAAGAAACACTGAGATAATCCCACTAAAGAAAAGAATAATGTAAGAAGTATCCACTATTTAGCTTATTATTTAACATAATATTGAAAGTTGAGCCAATAAAATTAATGAAAGCAATTTGAGGAATAATAATTAAAACTGAAGTATTAAGATTATCTTTGTTTACAGATGATATGATTGTATATCTAGAAGGCTCATAATAATAAGTTGGAATTGTAAACAATAAAATAATTGGCAAAGCAACAAGATTAATATAAAATCAATTCTCCAAATATGTAAAACTTACCATGCAGAAGATAATACTAGAAGAAAATATCCCATTTACACCAGGATGAGAGAAAATAAAATACCTAGGCAAAAGCCTAACACAAAATGTGCAAAAGCTGTAGAAAGAAAACTATAAAACACTGTAAGACATGGCATGCATCTTTAAAAATGCAAGGATATAAATATTCTTGTTAGAAAGATTCAAAATCAGTACGACGTCAATTTTCTCTAAGTTACCTTCTAAATACAACACAACACCAATTTTTTTAATGTCATTTTTTTCTGGAGCCAGACAAGTTTTTATTTTAACGTTTATTTTAGGTTCAGGGGTACATGTGCAGGTTTTTTATACAGGTAAATTGGGTGTAACAGAGGTTTGGTGTACATATTATTTTGTCACCCAGGTAATAAGTATAGTGCTCGATAGGTAGTTTTACAATCCTTACCCTCCTCCCTCCCTCCACCTTCAAGTAGGTCCCAGTGTCTGTTGTTCCCTTTTGTGTGTCCATCTATGTACTCAATGGTTAGCCTCCACTTATAAGTGAAAACATGTGGCATCTGATTTTCTGCTCCTGTGTTAGTTCACTTGGGATAATGGCCTTCAGCTCCATCCATGCTACTGCAAAAGACATGATCGTGTTCTTTTTTTATGGCTGCATAGTATTGCATGTTGTACATGTACCACATTTTATTTATTCAATCCACCACCAATGAGCACCCAGATTGGCTCCATGTATTTGCTATTGTGAATAGTGCTGCGATGAACTTACGTGTGAATGTGTCTTTATGGTAGAACAATTTGTATTCATTTGGATATATACTCAATAATGGGATTGCTGGATTGAATGATAATTCTACTTTGAATTCTTTGAGGCAAACTGCCTTCCACAATGGCTGAACTAATTTACATTCCCACCAGCAGGGTATAAACATTCCCTTTTTTCCACAGCCTCACCAAAATCTGTCATTTTTTGACTTTTTAATAATAGTCATTCTGACTAGTGCGAGATGGTATCTCCCTGTGGTTTGATTTGCATTTATCTAATGATTTGTGATACTAAGTATTTTTTCATATGCTTGTTGGCTACATGTATGTCTTCTTTTGAAAAGTGCCTGTTCATGTCCTTTGCCCAGTTTTTAATGGGATTGGAAATTAACAACCTAACATCACACCTAGAGGAACTAAAGAAATAAGAGCAAACCAACCTCAAAGCTAGCAGAAGACAAGAAATAACCAAAATTAGAGCTGAAATAAAGGAAATTGAGATGCAAAACAAACAAACAACAACAACAAAAAACCCCATAGTCTCTGTCCAAAAGCTCCTTCAGCTGATGAACAACTTCAATAATTTCAGGATACAAAATCAGCAAACAAAGATCAGTAGCATTCCTATACACCAACAACATCCAAGCTGAGAGGCAAATCAAAACACAATCCCATTCATGATAGCCACAAAAAGAATAAAACATGTAGGAATACAGCTAACCAGGGAGGTGAACTATTTCTGCAATGACAATTATGAAACGTTGCTCAAAAAAATCAGAGATGACAAAAATAAATGGAAAAACATGCCATACTTATGGATAGGGTGATTTTAAAGTTTAAATGTAAGAATAGCCAGGAAAAAATATTGTGGGGAAATAAAAGTGTGAGAATGGATAGCTGGAATTACCTATTAACATATAAATGTCCTGCAAATAAAACAATGTGATATTACTAAAAGAATAAATGGACAAAATGAAAATCCATAAATTGACTCTCCTGAATATGGAAACTTTGTGTATAATCAAGTGGACATCTCAAATCACTAGAAAAAGAAGAATTTTAAAATAATAACTAGACAACTATATAGGGATATGAAAAACTGGATTAATTCCTCAGACTATACACTAAAATAAATTCCAAAGATATCAGAGATATAAATGTGAAATATTAACCCCTGAGAATATGACTCAATATCCAGGTTGCACCATAAAAAAAAATCAAAAGGAAGCAGCAAATTGGAAAAAATAGTAGTAACTAATATCACAAAAATTAATATTCTTTATTAATTAAAAAATGGTGAAGAATAAGGCCAAGGGCAACAGAGAAAATGTGCAAAAGATATGAACAGTTTATAGCGCAGAAAATTATAAGTATATTGTACTAAATTGCATGTTGTTCCCCCAAAGTTCAAGTTCAACTGGAACCTCAGAACATGATCTTATTTGGAAAAGGAGTTTTTGCAGATGTAATTAATTAAGATGAGATACAGCAAACTATCACGAGAACAGAAAACCAAACACTGTATGCTCTCACTTATAACTGGGAGTTGAACAAAGATGAACACATGGACACAGTGAGGGGAACATCACACACCATGGCCTGTCAGGGAGTGGGGGGCTAGGGGAGGGATAGCATTCAGAGAAATACCTAATGTAGGTCACGGGTCAATGGGTGCAGCAAACCACCATGGCACGTTATACCTATGTAACAAAACTGTACGTTCTGCACATGTAATTCAGAACTTAAAGTATAATTTTAAAAAAGATGAGGTAATAATAGATTAGGGTAACCCTAAGTTCAATGACTGGTGCACTTAAAAGAAGGCTATATAAGACACAGAGAGACCTAGAGAGAAGGTCATGTGAGAAAGAAGGTAGAGAATACAGCGACGCATCTACAAGCCAAGGATCATCAAGGACTATCAGGAACTACCAGAAGCTAAGAGAGAAATAGGGACTGTTTCTCACTTAAAGCCTCCAGAAGGAATCAATCCTGCCAACATCTTGATTTCAAACTTCTGACCTCCAAGACTGTGGGATAATAAATTCCTGTTGTTTGAACCCACCAAAGTTGTGGTAATTTGTGTGGCAGCCCTAGGAAACTAATACATGGCCCTCACATGAGAAATAGGCAATCGGAGAAGTGCAATATTTAAAAATCAGAATAAAAAAACATTTTACATCCACCCAACTCACAAAACTTTAGAAATTGAGGCAACAGTGTGTATTGGCAAGTGGCTAGAACTTTCATTCGCTGCTGCTCTGCTGCCACCTGAGAGTATAAGTTGAAGGAGCATCTGAAAAACACTTCCGACACATGCATACCTTAAATCCTAGTTATTACACTCTCAGATATTTTCCTGAGAGCACATCTTCCTAAATAGTGCACTTTAGGTAGCAGGAATGCCGAATTTCTCTCCTTAGTCCTTGCAATGTGTGAGAGGGCCTGGGCAGTTGCCTCTGGCCAGAGCAGCCCCATTTGTTTGTGCCGGTGAACCACAGAAGGAATGTTAGTTCCTAAGTGTGGTGTCCTATTAAGAAGATTAGGACATACTGCTGTAGAAAAGTTCTTGTGTACATGCTTTAGGAGATATGAGAAGGAATGTTTGTAACAGCATAGTTATTAGCAGAAACACTAAAAACAAATGTCCATTGATAGGCAACTGGGTGAGTACAGTGTGATACATTAATGCAATAGGACACTACATAGCTCTGATGTGGATGAATCTCAAAGAGAAATGTTGAGTGAAAAAAGCAAGTTGCAGTGGAATGCATACTGTGTAATCTCTGGGTTCAGTAAGGTTCTGCTTCTTAAGCTAAATGGTGGGCATCTGGGATTTTGCTTTATTATTTGGGGGAAGGAAGGAGATGGTGGTGATATTGTGTGTAAATATGTTCATATTTTAAGAACAGAGGGAAAAGACATAAATTGTCTGCAGAAGCTAATATTTCTTTTAATCCTATTCAAATTGTGCCATCTTAAAAGTAAATATGATTATCGATGTTGTTTAAACAAAGGGCTCCACATATCATTTTTTTCAAAGGAGCACTATGCAAAGGCAACCCTGCTGGAATCCTTTTCAGACAAGCATGCTCACCTGTATGTTATTTAGGTCACAATGCCATGATTGAAGCATTTGTACTCATCTACTATAAGTAAAATCTAAACTATAGGTAACATTTCTAGAATGAAGTACATTTTATGGAGCTATCAGTTGTGATTTTAACGCTATTAAATAAAAGACAACATTTATATCGGGACAGAGAAATTTGGTTCCTTGTTTCCTGGAATGGATTGAAGGAAAGTTTCTCATTTTTTTGCTACTGCAGAAACAGCACATTCTTGAATTCTGTGATTGGAAAGCATAAATTCAACACTTTCCTGAGGTTTCATTGTTTCTTCAGTGTCAAAAATGTTGAAATCCGTGGTTCATACTTGACTAAATGATGACAAACATGAATGCAAACATACTCAAATGTTTGAATTATTTAAACTGTAGCATGATCAATTCATTAAATGAAATGGTATCTGTGTCAGATATTGATTTGTGTCTGGTCTGTTATAATCATATTGATGACAGACAACATCTGATATAATGAGTCAGATTACCTTAGCAACTGCTTTCGATATTCCCATCTTTCACGATTTTCATTGCTGTCCTTCAGTGATTCTCAGCGATTTCTCTCAAGCAAGGCTCTGATGTATATCACTTTTCTAAAAACTTCTCCAAGTAAATCCCAGGACCTCAACCTTAGTAGGCAGAACATGACGTATTGTTCAGGTCACAGATTGAACCTTCACTTCTGCACAAAATGATTAAGCCAGCCCTTGGGCTTTAATTTCCCCCAGCTTTCACCTGGGTCCTTGTGTACATCCATGCAGACTGTGCATTACCTAAGTCCAGAAAGTCATTCTCTACACGAGAGTATGAATGGCACCCACCCCTCGGGCTGTGCAAGGCCCTTCATCACATATATAGGGCTTATTTTCCCAAACAGAGCTCTAGTGATAAAACAGCTGCTTGTCCCTTTTGTACCCTGTAAATGGAAAAATCTCCCCTTCAGGGAGAATCTTGCCCACTAGGCATAAGTAATGCCTTCACAGCCATCCTGTTGACTTCCTGTTGCACTCTTGGATACTCTGTGTATTATAAAGATTGATAACAAGATCCCTAATTCAACTAAGTACTTACATGAAAGATGTTGGAGCTATGTATGCTGTCCAGGTCACAATTCTTATTAACTATCTCTTGAAGAAGATAAAGAGGTGGATAGTCTCAGTGGCGATCCTTTGTGAGAAAAGCAGATCTTAGACTAAAAGGTCATGTTGGTTCCATTACAAGACAAAGGTCCAGAATCCCCAAAAATGGATGAAAACTCAGACATAAACACAGGTTGTACCTTTGCTAGATGTAAACTCTAAATTACTTTTATTTCCCTACAAGAAAACTCACCATTTTTTAGAGCCACTGGGAGTCATCCAGAGCCTCCTGCCTATTTGAATCTCATTTTATCAGTGAGCTGGTCCATTTTCCCGTGGTATCTAATTAATCTCTGCCATCCTAGATTTATTCTAGAGAAGCCCTTCATTAGTGAAAGCCCAATATGCCTATGTTTCCACCTAACAGGGGACATGTGTGCATGCATTTCAACTGCATGGTTGCATTTCAAACAGGCCTGGCTGCATGAAGCTGTTCATTCAATATGCCAAGAAGGCTGGTAGACAGGTATTTGCCACTCCCTGATTTCCAAGGTAGAATGAAAAACCTTCTGCTCCTCTTGTAAATTTATAACTTTCTAGGGTATCCTTTTGGTGGGCTTTACTGTTGACCTGGACCGTGGCACTCACTGTAGACGTACTCACACAAAAAAGGAAAAAACCTATTTTCTATATGTAATCTTCCCCCTGCTCCTTGCCATGTTCAACATGGTACCCTTTTAAGAAAAAAGATCTGAAATTCCCCAATCCAAAGTCAGATCATCTTGAACTATGAGCCTCTGCTCACTTTTTCCTTTAAGGAGACCCTATTTGATGTCTCTATAGATTCCTATTGCTGCATTAAAAATTGCCACAAACTTAGAGGCTTAAAACAATACCCATTTATTAGCTCACTGTTTGTATAGGTCAAAAGTCTGGCACACCTTAGCTGGGTCCTCTGCTTAATGTTTCACAAAACTGAAATCAAGGTGTCAAACAAGCAGCATTCTCATTGGTAGATTCTGCAAGGAAAAGATCAGCCTTCAAGCTTCTTCAGATTATTGGGAGAATTTATTTCCTCGAGTCTGTAGAATTCATTGCAGCTTGCTTCTTGAAAGATAGAAATATCTAAAAGAGAAGGTCTCTATGCTTGGAGTTTGGGCTTCAGGGAAAGTCTAGACCCTGTTTTTTTGTTTGTTTTTTTAAGGCTCACCTCACTGGGTTAAGCCCACATGGGATACCCACCCTTTTGATTAACTCAACAGTCATCTGATTAGAAACTGAATATATATCTTAAAAATCTCTTCACTTTGGCTATATTCTATTTGTTGGAAGCAAGTTGTAGGTTCCACTCACACTCATTGTGGGAAAGGATTGCACAATGATGTGACTCATGGAGGTCCTACTAGGCTCTATCTGCCACAGTATCCTCAAATGAAGGTGCATTTGTCCTCTGCTATTATCCATGATCCAAAGCAGAGGACAAATAGACAACATATCTACTGGAACAACATTTACAGGGCTGCACCTATCAACTTTATCACTTGCCACCTTTCCTCCTCCCTCTGGCGTTATATCACAGTATTACAAATTATACATTCACACTCAGGCTGCAGCCATTGTGCATTTCCACTGTGTATTTCCATTTTGGACCATGCTGTCCACATCGGTTCAGCAAGTGAGAAGCAAAACTCTGAGCAGGTCAGTTGCCAAAGTATTCCATGCATGTCGTACCTTCCTTCCAATATGTGCAGATCATATAAGAAATAAAATCAAAGCACTCTTTCTGCATAGAATGATTAAACTAATTTGGCCCTTTATTTTATTTTGCTTCTTTTTGTTCTATAAAACCCTGTTATTGTCTTTTTTCCTTTTTTCTTTTAAATTCATGGGGTACATGTGTAGGTTGGTTACATGGCCCTGTTATTTCTTATGCAAGTATTTTTAACTTGCTTCAGCAACATGTTCTTCATTTTTAAAAAAATTGAGGGTCTCAAATTGCAGGGAGAATCATTTAAAATTCCAAATCGGGGCGGGAGAGGGGGCGCCCAAGATGGCCAAATAGGAACAGCTTCAGCCTCCAGCTCCCAGCGTGAGTGACACAGAAGATGGGTGATTTCTGCATTTTCAACTAAGGTACCAGATTCACCTCACTGGGCATGTCGGACAGTTGGTGCTGGTCAGCTGGTGCAGCCCGACCAGCGAGAGCTGAAGCAGGGTGAGGCATTGCCTCACCTGAAAAGTGCAAGGGGGAAGGGAATTCCTTTTCCTAGCCAAAGGAAACTGAGACACACAACAGCTAGAAAATCAGTTAATCCTGCACTTTACCAAGGGTCTTAGCAAACGGCACACCAGGAGATTATATCCCACACCTGGCCCAGAGGGTCCCATGCCCACGGAGCTTCCCTCATTGCTAGCACAGAAGTCTGAGATCTAACTGCAAGGCAGCAGCAAGACTGGGGGAGGGGTGCCGCCAGGAAGCTCGAATTGGGTGGAGCCCACCACAGCTCAAGGAGGCCTGCCTGCCTCTATACACTCCTCCTCTAGGGACAGGGCATAGCTAAACAAAGAGCAGCAGAAACCTCTGTAGATGTTAACGACCCTGTTTGACAGCTTTGAAGAGAGCAGTGGGTCTCCCAGCACGGAGGTTGAGATCTGAGAACTGACAGACTGCCTGCTCAAGTGGGTCCCTGACCCCTGAGTAGCCTAACTGGGAGACATCCCCCACTAGGTGCAGACCGACACCTCACACCTCACACGGTGGGGTACACCTCTGAGATTAAGCTTCCAAAGCAAGAATCAGACAGCAACACTTGCTGTTCAGCAATATTCTATCTTCTGCAGTCTCCGCTGCTGATACCCAGGCAAACAGGGTCTGGAGTGGACCTCAAGCAAACTCCAACAGACCTGCAGCTGAGGGTCCTGATTGTTAGAAGGAAAACTAACAAACAGAAAAGACACCCACACCAAAACCCCATCAGTACATCACCATCATCAAAGACCAAAGGCAGATAAAATCACAAAGATGGGGAAAAAGCAGGGCAGAAAAGCTGGGAATTCAAAAAATCAGAGTGTATCTCCCCCTCAAAAGGAACACAGCTCATCATCAGCAATGGACCAAAGCTGGATGGAGAATGACTTTGACGAGTTGAGAGAAGAAGGCTTCACTTGATCAAACTTCTCAGAGCTAAAGGAGGAACTACATACCCAGCACAAAGAAACTAAAAACCTTGAAAAAAGAATGAGTGAATGGATAACTAGAATAATCAATGCAGAGAAGGCCATAAAATAACTGATAGAGATGAAAACCATGACACAAGTACTACGTGACAAATGCACAAGCTTCAGTAACCAACTCGATCAACTGGAAGAAAGAGTATCAGAGATTGAAGATCAAATGAATGAAATGAAGCAAGAAGAGAAGTCTAGAGAAAAGAAGAGTAAAAAGAAATGAACAAAGCCTTCAAGAAATATGGGATTATGTGAAAAGACCAAATCTACGTCTGATTGGTGTGCCTGAAAGTGAGGGGGAAAATGGAACCAAGTTGGAAAATACTCTGCAGGATATCATCCAGGAGAACTTCCCCAACCTTCCTCCTTATACAAAAATTAATTCAAGATGGATTAGAGGCTTAAATATTAGACCTAAAACCATAAAACCCCTAGAAGAAAACCTAGGCAATACCATTCAGGACATAGGCATGGGCAAGGACTTCATATCTAAAACACCAAAAGCAACGGCAGCAAAAGCCAAAATTGACAAATGGGATCTAATTAAACCAAAGAGCTTCTGCACAGCAAAAGAAACTACCATCAGAGTGAACAGGCAACCTACAGCATGGGAGAAACTTTTTGCAATCTACTCATCTGACAAAGGGCTATTATCCAGAGCCTACAAAGAACTCAAACAAATTTACAAGAAAACAACAACTCCATCAAAAGGTGGGCGAAGGATATGAACAGACACTTCTCAAAAGAAGACATTTATGCCACTAACAGACACATGAAAAAATGCTCATCATCACTGGCCATCAGAGAAATGCAAATC
>NW_012101530.1:48113-66338 GCF_000951045.1 Mandrillus leucophaeus | reverse complement strand
GGGTGCAGCACACCAACATGGCACAAGTATACATAAGTAACAAACCTGCACGTTGTGCACATGTACTCTAGAACTTAGTAAAATAATAATAAAAAAGTATAATAATAAAAATAAATAAATAAAAATAAAATTCCAAATCATATAGTTGGCTAGTGATGTAAAAGATTTTAAAGGTGCAAAACAATAGCATATCCCCACAGCAACTTTGCAAGTATAACGTGGCAGGGAGGGCTTGAAAAAGCTGACCAAACATAGTTTTCCTACAGAGGTCAGTCTTTTGACTTTCTGCTGTTTTCTCCAAAACTTTCACCTTAATTTCCCATTCTGAAGAAAACAAGTGATTCAGAAGGTGCCCACTGCCTTCTCAAAGCAACAGAACTCTTGCCTTTGCCTTTTATGTGCCTTTCATTCTCCCTCCATCCCTGTTTTTTTGTGCTTAAGAAGTCCATTCTTTTTTTGGCAAGAGTAAGAAAGCCTAAAGGTTTCATTGTTAGAAACATTGATTATGAGAATTTTCATCCTGAGCATCATCTATTTTAGGGTCAATTAAAATAGCTCAGGTTCAAAATAAAAGACTTGCATTTCTCACGGACCCTGGAAACAGACCCTGCCTCCCACTGTAAGAATGATAGTCAAAGATACCAAGACACTTTAGGACCCCCTAAGAATCACGAACCAAATCCAGTAATGCTGCTGGCATAGTCCTTTACCTGGCCACTTAAAACCAAAATAAATCTCCATGGTTATTCTTGAATTCTGAGATTTTAATATCAAGGTCATTCTTCTATGGATTCCTCTAGGCTTGAGCTGAACACACTGTTCCTCAAGTTTTTTTTTTTTTTTTTTTTTTTTTATCTGTAAAGCGTTGGACTGCATGCTCCATCTGGAATCTCATTTCTCCTGCTTCCAAAACAATACACTCGAAACATGATCATATTTTCCAGGCTCTGTCAGGTTCTCTGCTGTGCCAAGGCAGTGGCTGGGGGACATGGATGGACACAGGTCTATGAAATGGGTCAGAAAGCCTGCTGCACACTATAATAACAACCCTGATCACTCAGATGCCCATGTTCCTCTACTTACACTCCAAACACTGTACTTTAAGGGGTAGAAGATTAGATTGGAATTGTGTAGTATCAGGTGCAGAAAATTACCTTTAAGACACTATGTAGTGAGCTCATGCTTGGAGCATTAAATGAGGCTTCATCATGCCAAAGAGACACTGCCCAGAAGAAGTGTCTAGCCCACCTAATTCCTGTGCTCTTGCCTCCTATTTCTTCTGCTGCTTTTTCTACTTACTCATCCTTGGCTTGTTCTCTTGGCTACTCCCCTGGCATCCACCCCGCTCAGCCTCTGGCAAGGTTCCAGTTCTTGATCTTGGCTGCCTCTTTGCTTGTGGATTGGACCTGATGCCTCCTCTAGTTTTCCTGGACTAATCTGGCATGTCTAATAGTTTTGACCCTATCTATCCCCATGATGACATCTTGCTTGAATGTCCTTTTCAAAGGTAGCTTTAAAAAACAGTGATTGAACTATTTTATGCTTCTTTAAAGTCTCCAGTTACCTTGGTTTTTTTTTTTTTACAGCAATGTATCTTCTTACTTCTTACCAGATTTGGGGATACATATCCTAATCTTAAATTTAATAACTATTTATTCAAATAAAGATGAGGAGACATTCTTTAAATAAATAACATTCAAAACATTTTAATGAATAAAATTTTAATGAATGAATCTAGGAGGATATGAAATATATTGCACCTGACACATAGAAAAATGAGGAATTTATTAATTCATACGTCATGTATTTTTTGAAAGGGCTTGGGTATCAAATACCTGTATAGAAAATATTTGAAATTAGGGACACCAGTATCATAGTAGAATAAGCATCAAAAATTGATCAGAATGCTTGAATTCCTGTTCCAACTTTGTCCTTTACAAGGTGGTTAGCTTTTTTGAGATTTAGTTTCTTATTTATAAAATAAGAATGTGAATATCTGAAACTACACAATATTTTATTTACAATGACTATTACTGATACTATGAGAATTAAACATGATCTCTATTTCTTTGGCTCTTCCTCTTATTCATACCCTGAAAAGATTCCTTGCCCAAATATTTGGAAACTCATCAGAAGTTTTACATGTGCTTACAAATGAGTGCAGTCAGCTGTCTCACTGAACACTGATAACACATGACTACCTTTTCTGGTACAGCTGATCACCAGGTAACATCAACACTTCTGGGTAACGTCAGCACTCTGGGCACCATGATCCCTCTCCTTGGTACTGTCAGAGTCTACCAATTATAGCTTCTCACATTGGATATTGCTTCATTTCCCAGGCTCCACTGCTGCTTCCTCTCTGTATTTCTGTACTTTGCAGGAACAATTGCTGCTGCTTTTTACAACTACACCTCTCCACCTGTACTCAGACCTCAAAGCAATCTCCCACAAAGCATCACTGTCTCCTGATGGACACCATAGTGAATGTACAGGTTGAGCATCCTTAATCCAAAAATCCAAAATCTGAAGTGCTCCAAAATTTGTATATTTGTACATCTCCCAATGGACAACCATATTGAATGTACAGGTTGGGCATCCCTAATCCAAAAAAATAAAAAATCTGAAATGCTCTAAAATTTGTAAATTTTTGAGTACTAACATGATGCCAAAAGGAAAATTACATACCTGATCTCATTGAATGGGTTGCACAACACAGGTGCACAACACACAATTTGTTGTTGCTGTTGTTGAATAGCTGATGCAGATATTATAGTGATGCTATTGTACTGTTAGTTACTCTGAACACATTTTTTTTTCATTGTATTAATGATATGTCATTTTTTACAAGTAACTATATGTGAATAAGTACAAGCAAATGATTGCTTATTTTGCTTATTGATAACATATTAATTCAGAGTCAGAAATGTTGGTAATACCAAACAACCACAGATTATCCACATGAATGTAGCTAAGATAGTGACACGGTTGGTTTCTAATGTTTCCATGTACACAAACTTCATTTTATATATGAATTATTTAAAGTATTGTGTAAAATTATCTTCAGACTATGTTTATAAGGCATATATGAAACATAAATGAATTTCCTGTTTAGATTTGGATTTCATCCCTAAGATAGCTCATTATGTACATGCAAGTATTCTAAAATCTGAAAAATCTGAAATCTGAAACATTTTTTGTCCCAAGCATTTCAAATAAGGGATACTTAACATATACTAGAACACTCAAGGGGCCAAAGATAATGGAATAGGACATACTTAGGAAGAGAACTAAAGCAGCTTCTGCCCATGCAGGAGTTTTAATAAAACAGTAGTTTTTTTCTTCTGATTTTACTTACAGTTCTCCCACAAGACCTAGATACATGTCCATGGAGGCAGAATGAATGAGCAATATAAGTATTCTTATCAAGATTCCTTGGAGAAATGGAACCTTTGCTGTCTGCAAGTTGGAGAACCAGGAAAGCCAGTGGTGTATTTTGGTCCAAGTTCAAAGACCAGAGAACCAGGGAAACCAGTGGTGTAGGTCCCAGAATTTGCAGGTCCAAGAACCAACCAGAAGCTCTGAGGTCCAAGGGAATGAAAAGGTCTGAGGTCTGAGTACAGTTGGACCTCAAAAGCTTTGAGGTCTGAGTACAGGTGGAGAAGGTGTAGTTGTAAAAAGCAGCAGCAGTTGTTCCTGGAAAGTACAGAAGGGGATGTTCCAGCTCGAGTAGAGAGAGTCAATTTGCCCTTCTTCTGCCTTTTTGCTTCATTTGGGCCTGCAATGGATTGGTGATGTCCACCCACAATGGTGAGCATGAATCTTCCTTACTCAGCCTACTGATTCGAATGCTAATCTCATTCCAGAAACACCCTCAGAAACACCCTCCCAGACACACCCAGAAATAATGTATTTATCAGCTGTCTGGGCATCCTTTAGCCTAGTCAAGTTGACTCATCAAATTAACCACCACAACAAGTGACATGATCAGACCCAGAGTCACTCTTCCTCTCCAACTTAGTTATTCTATTATTGGGCCAAGCTTGGGAGTGACACTGCTTTCCTTGGGAGTCTCTCTTGTTGCTCATCTGAGCAGACTCTTGGCAGCCTGCCCCCCAGTTCACGTTACGTGCCTAGGTATGTCTAAATTCTAACTTATGCACAAATCTGATCCCCCTTGGTATAACACAAAAAAGTGTTTATAATAGTAAAGATTAAAAGAGAGGTCATAGACTACTTAAGAGGGGAGAAACATCTATACTTATATTTTCCTTCCTAATAACTCCTCATGATGCTAGGAATTCTGAATGAGATAATTATTACCATTAAGCAACACTAGCCCATGAAGGCAGCTGGGAGGGAGGCTGTACCCTGCAAAGCCCCAGGGGCCAAGCTGTCCAAGACCATGGGAACCCACCTTTTGCATCAGCATGACTTGGATCATTTTGGAGTGTAAGAGATGGATTAAGTATATCTCAGTTTAAGAAATCTCTCTTTCATTAAAAAAATTTTTCAGCTGTCTTTTCCCAGACTGTGCCTTTCAGCACTGGCATTTAATTTGTTACATTTTGTATATCTGCATGGCTTTTTAAATTTAAATATATATACACATATAGACAGCTATTTTAGTATTTAATAACAGAATTTTTTAAATTAAAGTTTGAAAATATCTTCTTAGGTAGAGTTAGCAGACGTAGCAAATAAAAATACAGAACAACCAGTTAAATTTGAATTTCGGAGAAATGACAAGTAATTTTTAATATAAGTATGTTTTATGCAATATTTGGGACATACTTATACTGAAAAATTATTTATCTGATAGTCACATTTAACTAGATGTCCTGCATTTTATCTGGCAACCCTAGTCTAAGGACACAGGCTTAAATAACTAGGCTATTACTTTAATGTTTTGTACTGGTCATTTCAGGGTATTCCATGAGAAATGAACACTTGTTGTTCCAACCTATTTGGAAGTTTTGATGTGGACCACTTAAATTGCTAAATGACTTCATAGGTTCCCTATAGTTACTCGCCATTACAGAGGTTTGCAGCATATGCGGCCCTTGATCTGAACTATAGTCAACCCAGAAAACTGCCTATGATACTCTGTTATTTTCTGCTGTGCTGAAGCCAAAGTAATTATGGATTTCTCTGGAGGAAAACACGTCCATTGATTTTAAGTTGTTTGGGAGAATGTTAATTTAATGTAAGTTTCCTTCTGCCATGACTGTAACTTTTATATAGCCTACACGACAGTTGCATAGAAAACAAAATACCTTTTGTTGAGAAGTCTGGGGTTTTGATTTTTTTGTTTGTTTAGCTTTGAAAAGGCAATTTTGGGAGATGGGTTGGTGAAAGGCAGGGGAAGTAACTGGAGACTTGAAGCAAAGTTCTTTAACCTTAGGTCACTGATCGTCTGAGGTGCAGGTTAAATTTTGGTTTTGGGAGTTTTATTTGCCCTCAAGTAGCCATCTCAGCAGTCCACCACAGACTAGACAGAAACATGAACACCCTCGGCCACTCCGCTGATGTTGGCTCTCAGGCCGTTCTGAAACCAGCATTACAGGAAAGCCTAATATTTGAACTTTTCACTCTTGGTTCATTTTATTAGACAGCAGTGAAAGTTATCCTTGTACTAAATGATGAAGAGAAAAATATGAAACACCCTTAAAATTAGTCTTTGTATTTCTCCTTCCTCTTCTCTTTAGGTACATTTCTTTTAGAAATTATTTTCCCTTAATCCACTTGTCCATATTGAAACATGTTTGAAAATCTAGGTGATAAGGAGAAGGAAAATAAGAAAGATGAGTTACAGAAAGACCACCCAAAAAATGTTTTACACTCCATTAAATACTTTCCAGTCTCTTAAACTAATTTTTACCTTTGAACTGAGCATACTAGAACTGAATTTCTCAAATATTCAAAAAAGAAAAATAATGGAGTCTATATCCAAATTTTTAAAGAAGTTGTAGAGGAATCTATAATATAACATTTTAGTTATATCTAAAAGTTTCTGCATAAATAAATATTTTAAAATAATAATTTATTTTAAGAAGGAAAACTGTAACCGAATCTGTGTGCTCTTCTTTCCTGATGCTATACAGTCAAGGCATTATCCAAATGCCAGAGAACCTCAATACAGAACAGCCAAGCTGGGGGCTTTAAAAAGAATGTTTTATAGACTTTATTTTTTAGAGCAGTTTTAAGTTCACAATGAAATTGAGCAGAAGATACAGAGATCTTCTAAATACCTTCTGCCCCAATATATGCATCAACTATCCCTTTATCAACATCAGCTGGGTGCTTTTCCATCTAAACAAAAATCAAAAGAGTGAAACTGTGGTGGAAGAGAAGAATAAAAAATGTGTCTTCTCAAACCATCTTGTACTTAATTTTTATATTTTTAGTCTGTATACTGTAGATTTATGTGTATGTACATATACACATACATATAATATATAGCCACATACATACTGTACATAATTATTCTTACAAAATAAATATTTTGCTTATTATACCAATACAACATTGTCAAAAATTATAAATGACCTACATTTAAAAATAACCCCCACGCTGAGATTGTTAGCTGTAAAGTTCCAAATTGACCACTGTTAGAGGGAGCTGCTAGTTTTCTTCCACAGAGACAATCTAAACATATCCTCTCTCCAGACAGGGGAAATGCTACATTGTTATGATGGCTGACAATTCATTTAGGATAGAGCAACAAAAAGATAAATGTGAGATATGTCAAGCATCTACTGTCAGATTTCAGAAGACTCTATTTTTTAATGAGGGAAAAAAGGTATCAAAATAAGTATTTGAGAGGCAATGCCTGCTGGTGGCTTGCTCGTGGAAAACAGTAGCTTCTAATCCTTATAAGGCTGCTGATTCATCACATCACCAGCAAATCATGGAACCACTTTGTTAAGCTTCCTTGTCTGTGATATAGAGAATCATGCTCTATCCTACCCCAGAAGTGCTGGGGTTGCCTAAGGAAATACATATTAATATTAGGCGGTTTTAAAATTTAGGAAACTATGTAAAGAACTACAAGAAGAAAAATATTATAATGTAAACATTAAAAAAAATAAGGTTGTTCCTCTCACATAAAGTGCACTAAATATAATGTCACTTAAATGGATGGGCTTTAGGAGGTGTTGGGCCTTCATAACCCCATTCACGCTGGGGCCCCATACAACTAGGCAGGTTCAAAGCTGTGAAGCAACCCCACCAGGCATATCCAAGAAGGAACAAAGCTGAGCCCTCAGTAAGGGTGCTGACTTTGCTTTTCTCAACTCACTTCACAAGTTTGTTATTCAAGAAGCATGTACTGATCATCTATAGGTACATGATGTTGTTTGCTCTATGACAGTGTTTTCCAATGTGCTAGAGATTGTCCTGTGCTTCATAGGATGTTGGGCAGCATTCCTGGCCTCCGCCTTCTAGACACTAATACCTTTCACCCACGTCCTAGCTGTGATGAACAAAAATGTTTCCGGATGTTGCCAAATGTCCACTCAAGAGCAAAATCACCTCCAGGTGAGAACCACTGGTCTATGCTAAAACGGTGATTCCCAAACTTTTGTAGACATAAGACTCACTTAAAATGCTGGTTTAAAAAATGGGTTCCTGTGCCCTAAATCCTAAAATTTAATTCAGTAAAGCTGACAGGTACAAATAATTTGTAGAAAAATAAAAGAGAAAGAGAAAAAAGAAGTGGATTGAGGAGTGAATATACGACTCAGGACTCGGGGCTTAGAGGTACCAACGTGGGGTGACTGAAATAAGTGTGCACGATTGCTTAATAACATTTCCCTTCAACTCCCCAAACTTATTGCAGGTATTTCAATATAAATAGTTTTGTATTAATATAACCTCTGTCCTTAGTAGAGTGTATGGTGTAGAAAGATGTTACATAAAAGCAATTTTTGAATGAATGATTTAATAATGATTTCAAGGGGAAAGTATAAGTGCTTATTCACTTAGTTCAGTGTAGAATGAAGGTGTTTAGTTGTAATGTCTGGGGGAGGTGTGGCCTGTAACATTTATCAGGAGCCTTGCAGTAAGCAGTGAGTTCTAATCCTGGAAAATCAGAAGTGGAGTTGAGGATAAAATCTACAGTGTATCTCATTTGGGCCATCCCTTCACCTAGGACCTGAAATCTCTTATTAAGTACTTTAGTAAAATCGACTTTCCTAGGGAAAGATTAATAGAAGAGGGAATGGCCGGGCATGGTGGCTCATGCCTGTAATCCCAGCACTTTGGGAGACCAAGTCGGGTGGATCACCTGAGGTCAGGAGTTCAAGAACAGCCTGGCCAACATGGTGAAACCCTGTCTCTACTAAAAATACAAAAATTAGCAGGGCGTGGTGGTGCGCACCTGTAATCCCAGCTACTCAGGAGGCTGAGGCAGGAGATTTGCTTGAACCTGGGAGGTGGAGGTTGTGGTTAGCCAAGATCACGCCACTACACTCCAGCCTGGGCAATAGAGTGAGACTCCATTTCAAAAAAAAAAAAAAAAATAGAAGAGGGAATGTTAGGACCATTTTCAAATTGTAAAGATTAATTTACTTCCTATTCTGTCTTATTATATCATCTTTCTCCAGCCCTCTACTAAAATTCATAAAACTCAACCATGAAAAAATTTCTTCATCACTCCCATAATGAAAAATAAAACAGAGAAGAACAGCGAGATTCCAGATTACCATTGGCTATGTTGAGTGCATTCTCTGGGAAGGGAGTTGTTGTAATACCTTCAGGGAAAGGATAATTATGATCATGAAAGAGCTGACATTTGGTAGTTGCTTGCTATGTGCCAGACTGGCACATAGTACTGTGCCAGTACTGGGTATATTTCATACTTTGTCTCAAAATATATTTGGGGGACATAAATCTTAGATTCTAGTTATAAAGTTTACAGCCTCTCTGTCTCTGCTTGTGCCATTTCCTCTGCTTAGAGCTCCCCTTTTCTCTCATAACTATCCATGAATATGTCATTCTTTATTCAAACCTTGTATTTCCATATCTACTTACCTTTAAGACATTCCTAACTTGCCCAACTCTGAAAAAGACAGGATCTTCTTGCTTTGTAAACTTCTGAAATAGTTACTTATATTTTACACCCAGTACCTACTTTTCACCTTATTTTACAGTTTTATAAACTCATGAGGCACGTGTCTGCCTTCATAACTGTAAGAAAAACTCCTTCAAGGTAAAAGCCATGTTTTTTTAAGCTTTGTTTTCCTCAAGCACAGTGTTTTGCAAAGTTTCAGTTTCAGATTTCTCTTGCATCAGAATCATCTGGGTTGTTTGTTGAAAATCCAGATTACTGGTACCCACCTCAGTTTTGCTGAATTAAATTTTAGGATGCAGGACCCAGGGACCCATATTTTAAACCAGTATTTTAAGTGACTCATGTGTCCACAAAAGTTTGGGAGTCACTCTTTTAGCAGAGAGCAGTGGTTCTCAACTGGAGATCATTTTGCTCTTGAGGGGACATTTGTCAACATCTGGGAACATTTTTGCTCATTACAGTTGGGACAGGGGTGACTGCTACTGGTATCTAGAGGGTAGAGGCCAGGGATGCTGCTCAACATTCCTCCTCCTTGAAGGCAACAGTTACCTTTATAAAAATATTTTTTATAAGCTCTGCCCCTAGTAGAGTGTGTGGTGTAGAAAGGAGTTATATGAAAGCTACTTTTTGATGACTGATTTAATCAGTGGATTATTCCCCAGTCTTTACCACCATTGGTTTCAAAGCACTCAACTTCTAAGCTCTTATTTTAAACTAGGCTACTCCTGTGTTCCTGCTTATAGAGATAAAACTCATCTGAAACTGTTCAGTGTTGTATCAAGTCTCTTAGCCAGAGAAGAACAGCCTTTCCTCCTTCAAAGCTCACTTCATCTTTGTGGACACTCACTAGTGCCCTGATGCCTATTTCAGTCTTCAACCCAAAGTCCATTTACAGAGGTGACTGATGTCCCAAGGAGGCTTTTGTCCCCAACACTAGCTGCTTTCTAAATTTATCTAGTAGTGAAGTATCCTGTAGATATTCCTAAGAAAACAGTGGAGGTTTCACTGAGGTTCTTTATAAGACATTCATATAAGGCATAATCTATTACACATTAAAATTATGCAACCATAATTCTCACTCAGAGAACTGTTTGTTTCCAAACTCACAATGTTTCTCAAAAATTAACAAAGTAATTTGTTTTTTTGTTTTTGGTTTTTAAATTGTATTTTTGTTTTATAGGTCCTGTGTGATTCATGCTTTAAAGAGATTCTGTTTTGACATGTTTCCAGGATTTATTTCACGATTTAGAGCTCCTTTTAGCAGTTCTTGTATTGGTGGCTTCGTAGTGGCGAATTCTCTCAGCATTTCTCTGTCCGAAAAAGACTGTATTTTTCCTAAAACCTTCTTCTTGGAAGAATATCCATTTTCCTATTTGTTTTTATAGAATATATAGACAAAGTGGTCAGTCTTTTTTTTTTTTCTGTAACATTCTACAATGTGGGTTAAAATAAATAATTCTAAATTTAGAAGCTTTTCCTGAAATGTATTATCTTTACAATTTGCTTTAGTTATCAAACTCTATAAAATCACTGAACACTGTGGAGTTTACAAAAGTGGAACTGCAAATGGTTCTTGACCTGATGGCACAAGAAATGGCTTTGGGAGACAATACTCAGCTGAGCAGTGGATAAATAACCAAACAAGGCAGTCCATATTTCAGGGCCAGACTTAGGAGTTCACACATAAATTTGGAAAGCCATATTCAAACGTAGAAACCAAAGTGTACTGGAGAAATCAGGTAAACTTTTGAAATTCAGGCTGATGAAGAGAAGGTTAGAAGAAAGAGCATATTAATTAGAGGATGGCGATGCAGAGGGAGAGGGAATTTCCAAAAGGTGCAAAATAGAAAAATGAGATTAGTGTAGCACAAATCAGGGTACATGTTGATAAATATTGGCATGGAGGAGTATCAGCTACTTGGTGAACTTAATCAGGAGTACCTTGAATGCTCAACTGCACAGGAGGCGAAACACCATGAAGTGGTACGGACAGATGAGTAACTGAGTGAGAATAGTATTTTAAGAACATTAGTTTGGAATGGTTGCAGACTGGGTAGGAGAAAGAAGAGATGGTTTGCAGATTGGATAGAGGAAACAGGAGAATATAGACAGGAAACCCAGTTAGAAAAGTATTACATTCATTCAGAAAGAAAGCAATTAGTTCCCCAACTAAGCTGGTGACAGAAAGGGGTAGATGGTTATAGTTTTGTCAAAGATGAGTAAATAGAACTGAGCAAATTCATTGGATGTATGGGGTAAAAGGGTGAGGAATTGCCTCCAGTTCTAATCATAAAATCCTAGAACAGATAAAGTATTCTCCTTAAATCCTGTCTACCTTATCCACTTAAAATTTGCACAAAATTTTCTGCCCACCATTCTTGAGAATCTATGAGTTGCTTTTTGTTTGTTTGTTTCAGGGAATAGCACCTAACACCTAAACCCATCAACACTAACAATGTGACTTTTGAGAGGCAAAGTTCAAAATCTGCAAAATCAGAATATTTCAGAGATAATAATCTATCTGTTTAACATTCTTCGCCACATGCCTCCATTTATTCATAGTGCCATTAAAAATGTTCGGTGTTCATTCCTGAAACCAACCCTGGGCTTCTGGATCCAACAGCAGAGTCGATTATATGATTGCTTAAACATCAAAGCTTTCCCTCACTAATGTTCTTACCAGGGGACATAAACAGGCAGGTCTTTTCTCTCTGGTTTAGGCAAATGCCTATGTTGTTCAAACCAGCATACTGTACATTCCTGTGTGATTTTATGTGTTTGATCGTTGGACAGATGGAATATCTGCTTTTCCCATTGCTATCAATTGAATGTGTGCAGTGCACATCCTGCTCAAAGCAGACCTGTTTTGTCGGGCAGAAGTCAGGGCTTACTGCCCTGGGACAGCCCATTTCTTGGAAATGCTCATAGGATCTTCAGTTTCCCCTTCTGAGGTATACAAGGAAAATCTTACCCTGAGGAAATATAAAAGGATTTCCTGACACCAGCCAAAGAAACAGGTGCAGACATATTTGATTTGATAAAAATGGGTTACACAAGGTATGGCCCTAGTGCAAGCATATTATTTCCCCCTGCTTCACAGTTTCAGTGGTCCACTCAGAAAACTTCTGCCCTGAATAATCACTGTCTCCATAATAAATTTGAGTGCCTCACTCTGGAATTCCAGTTCCTTCACAATCTGGCCCCAATTGGCTTTTCCAACCATATTACGAACTACACCCATTTAAGATCTTGCCACGCTAAGCTACTTACTGCTACCTGATCCTCAACCCAAGCTCGAGCCTTGCTTATTATGTGCTTTCCTCAATTTAAGCTGATCTTCCTTCACAGTCCAAATGTCCAAATTCTTGCCATCCTAAAAATCCCATTTATTCAGCATCCCATTAAGACTTTCCTCATCTCCCAGGTGGAAGTCAGCTCTCACTGCCTTATCCTCCCAGTGCAAGTTACATGTCTTTATCTGATGGCACCTCCAGTTTCTACCTGAATTATGACTAATAATCTTACCTGTGAACTATGTACATCTTGGGGAGTTTATGCCTGATCCATCTTTGAGTGCTTCACCCTAGGGTCTTGTATCTACAACATGGTGGAAAGAATACTTGGAGAAAATTTAAGTTCAAGTCTCCCTCTGTCTTGTTGTGTCACTGTGATCAGTTTACAAATTTCAACATATCTTTTTAAGATTAGGTGTGATAACTAAAAGCCATTCCCTAAAGGATTAGATAGTTAATATAGTTTATGATAATATTAATACATCATGGATGACACACCAGTTTAAAAAATAAATCCATTTCTTGACATTATTATTAAAGAGATTATTTATTTTTTTATGTAACATCACACACTGACCCAATTTGTTTCCCAATTGGGACACCCCTGAAGTGTATCTGTTAATGAGAAGAAAACAAGTTAAAATGTGATCCTGATATTAAAATTACTGAACCCTCCTCACCTGTCTTCTGATCACTGGCCCAGCCTCCTGACCCTTTTTTTTTTTTTTAAACTATACTTAGCCTGTGTTATACTGATTCACAAGAGCTGCCAGTAAGATGAAATGGAGGTAGTTTAATTACTAAAACAAAAAAATGACCACCATTTATTCATTCAAAAACTATTTATTGAGTGTTCCTAAGGGTCAGATACTCTTCTAGGTTCTAGTGATTGATAGAGTCGTGAATAAGACAAATTTCTGTTTTGCCCTTGAGAAGTTTACAAACTAGTAGAGGAGAAAGTTAGCTTGGCATAAAATTCCATTTCAGTATAACATGGTGTGTTAGTTTTTGGAGTGGAGTAGAAGGAGAAAGTGGTCAAAAAGAAGCTTACCAGAAAAAACGTATTCAATGGCTAATAAAACCCACTCATGATCAAGCAAAATGTACTTCCCACTTCATTTGTGGGAAAGTGCATTCAAGTTGAGTTCATTGTGTCAAAAGATAACAAATGTTGGTGAGGCTGCAGAGAAATAGGAACACTTGCACACTGTTGGTGGGAATGTAAATTAGTACAGCCATTAGAGTAAACAGTATTGAGGTTTCTAAAACAATTAAAAATAAAACTACCATATGATCCAGCAATTCCACTACTGGTTATATATCCAAAGAAAATAAAATCAGTGTCTTCACCATCTCACACCAGTTAGAATGGCGATCATTAAAAAGTCAGGAAACAACAGATGCTGGAGAGGATGTGGAGAAACCAGAATGTTTATACACTGTTGATGGGAGTGTAAATTAATTCAACCATTGTGAAAGACAGTGTGGCGATTCCTCAAAGATCTAAAACTAGAAATACCATTTGACCCAGCAATCCCATTACTGGGTATATACCCAAAGGATTATAAATCATTCTACTATAAAGACACATGCACATGTATGTTTATTGCAGCACTATTCACAATAGCAAAGACTTGGAACCAACCCAAATGTCCACCAATGATAGACTGGATAAAGAAAATGTGCCACATATACACCATGGAATACTATGCAGCCATAAAAAAGGATGAGTTCATGTCCTTTGAAAGGACATGGATGATGCTGGAAACCATCATTCTCAGCAACCTAACACAGGAACAGAAAACCAAACACTGCATGTTCTCACTCATAAGTGGGAGTTGAAAAATAAGAACACATGGACACAGGGAGGGGAACATCACACACTGGGGCCTGTTGGGGGATGGGGTGCTAGGGGAAGGATAGCATTAGGGGAAATACCTAATGTAGATGATGAGTGGATAGGTGCAGAAAACCACCATGGCACGTGTATACCTATGTAACAAACCTGCACGTTCTGCACATGTATCCCAGAACTTAAAGTATAATTACTTAATTAATTAAATAAAAGTGTCTTAAAAAGAGATCTGCACTCTCATATTTATTGCAACATTATTCACAGTAGCCAAGATCGTCAACCTAAGTGTCTATTAATGAATGAATGGATAGAGGAAATGTAGTATATATACACAGTGGAATACCATTCAGCCATAAAAAAATGGCTGAAAGAAGGCAATCCTGTCATTTGTGGCAACATGAATGAACCGGAGGACATTATGTTAAGTGAAATAAGCCAGGTACAAATACTGCACAACCTTATTCACACGTGAAATCTAAAAAAGTTGATACAGAAATAGAGAGGTCAGGAGACTGAGACCATCCTGGCTAAAACGGTGAAACCCTGTCTCTACTAAAAATTTTAAAAAATAAAAAAATAAATTAGCCGGGTTTGGTGGCGGCCACCTGTAGTCCCAGCTACTCGGGAGGTTGAGGCGGGAGAATGGCGTGAAACCGGGAGGCGGAGCTTGCAGTGAGCTGTGAAGGCGTCACTGCACTCCAGCCTGGGCGACAGAGCAAGACTCCGTCTTAAAAAAAAAAAAAAAAGAGAGAGAGAGAGAGAGAATAGAATGGTGGTTACCAGAGGCAGGGGCAGTTGGGGTATTGGGGACTGTGGAGATGTTGGTCAATGGGTACAAAGTTTCAGTTAGGAAAAGTAAGAGATCTGTTATTGTACAATATTGTACAATAGTTAATGATGAAATTCTTGAAATTCTTGTATTCCTGAAAAATGCTAAGAAAGTGAATGTTTAATGTTCTCACCACAAAAATGATAATTTAGTGAGGTAAATACATATTTTAATTAGACTTTACCATTCCACAATTTATATTATTACATTGAAATAAAATAAATAAGTAAATGGAGCTCATTGTGGAAAATGTGGGTGATGAGGATGTAATTTATGCCTATTCAGCATACCCACGGTTAATTTCAGTCTTCAAATTCCCTATAGAGAAGATTGGTTGAAACTCCAGAATCATAGTATGTGCCTCAGTGTGCTTAATGAAGGCCAAAGCTGGAAATTATTGAGAAGAAAAGAAAAATCTTTTAGGGTTCCATTAGCTAAGGATGAAAGGAGAGAGCTGAAACCAAGAACAAGAGAGTTAGATGCTGATTGGTGTTCAAAAGAGAGGCACTTAATATTCTGCCACCTTGGGGCAGAATGTGTGTGTGTGTGCGCCCAAACACAGATATAACTTTGGTGATATAAAGGCTGGGTAAATCTTGTATGACAGTAGAGTGGAAAGGCTGACAGGGTATGTTGAATATCTGCTGCCTCAGAAAGGGCCAGGAAACATTAAAAATGCTGCTATTCTCTAGAGATAAGGAAAGTCATGTTTATAAAGTAAATGCAGTAATAATAATAACATGTAATGTATAAGCAAAGGTTGGTAATAAGACATCCTATTATTTCTTATTGACAGTGAATGACAATTGGTGATTGTGACTTAACTCACCACTAAGTTGTTTGAGGTAGGGTTTCCAGATCTGATTTTCTATGATCTGTAATTTTAAAAAATTTAGAAGTCATAAATTAAAATTTTAAAAACTCTGCTAGTATTTTATTTTTATTTTATTGAAGTTCATGTACGTTGAAATAACACACACACAAGACTAGGCTATCCATCTTATCTCTATATTCCTGTTCACATATTTGACATTTTATTGTGACAGATCCTCTTCGGCTCTAAATTTACTTAGGTCTGTGACACACCTCCTCTTTTAAGACAGCTTTTCAAGTACTTTTTTCTTGTAATTGAAATACATTAATTTAGAAGTTTAAGGATTATATATGGTGATTGGGTTTGCTCAAACAGTTTCAAGGTGACATATACGGGAATTGCCATGCTTCGGGCATATTTAGTAGCTAATGAATGAGGAGTGACTACAAAATGCTAGGGAATGACTCCCATCATGGTTCAATTTAGATTGGAATTTTAAAAATTCTTGCCTCATCTCAAATTATTATCTCTTTTGTAGCCCAAACACTATGTGATCTATTTACCAATATTTCTAAAGTTTTACCTAATTTTCTGATGCTGGTTAACATATTTATTTACCAATATAACATAAACATTTAACTAGATAAAATTAGATACCTGTTCAGTGCTGTGGAAGCTTATCTGAAACCATCTATTAAAGAATTTTAGCACTTTTTCAAAAGTAACTTTTTCCACCTCTTCAATTATCTGAGAAATATTTCATGGATCTTATTCATCACTCCACATTTGACTTTATAAGCTAAACTGAAGTATACTGAAAATATGATTTATAATTTTATATCAATTTAGAATTATATGAATAATTTACAAAGGATAACACAGCTGACTCACATCCACATATTAATTTTATAGTATATATGAAAATTGTTTTACAAGTACATCAATAGTTTTTAAAACATTCATATTCCTTGATCCATTTATTTTACCTTTGTGGATTTATTCTAAAGAAATTGTTATAAATGCACAGACATTTAACCACTAAGATATTTATTGCACCATTATTTGTGACAGAGAAAAATTCAGAACTACTTGTTTGCAGAATAGAAAAATGAATAGGTAGCTGTTATTATAACTATTTGAAGGAATATCATGCAAAAGATACTTATGAAGATTTTTATAACATGAAAAATGCTTAGATTATAATATTAACTGAACAGAAATTTATACACAAAATTGCACAAGCACAGACTTAATGGGAAGAAAATAGAGTTCTCAAATATCCATTTTCAGACAATCTACTTACTACTTAATTTCATTTCCATTACAGGAAAAAAAGCAAACAAACAAGTAAATATTTGAGGGATACTTCTCTGATACAAGGCTGGTTCAACATACGCAAAACAATACACGTAATCCATCACATAAACAGAACCAATAACAAAAATCACATGATTATCTCAATAGATGCAGAAAAGGCCTTCAACAAAATTCAGCAGCCCTTCATCCTAAAAACTCTCAAGAAACTAGGTGTTGATGGAACGTATCTCAAAATAATAAGAGCTATTTATGACAAACCCACAGCCAATGTAATACTGAATAGGCAAAAACAGGAAGCATTCCCTTTTGCACAAGACAAGGATGCCCTCTCTCACCACTCCTATTCAACATTGTGTTGGAAGTTCTGGCCAGGGCAATCAGACAAGAGAAAGAAATAAAGGGTGTTCCGTTAGGAAAAGAGCAAATCAAATTGTCTCTGTTTGCAGATGACATGATTGTGTATTTAGAAAACCCTATCATCTCAGCCCAAAATCTCCTTAAGCTGATAAACAACTTCAGCAAAGTCTCAGGATACAAAATCAGTGTGCAAAAATCATAAGTATTCCTGTACAACAAGAATAGACAAACAGAGAGGCAAATCATGAGTGAACTCCCATTCACAATTAGTGCAAAGAAAATAAAATACCTAGGAATCCAACTTACAAGGGATGTGAAGGGCCTCTTCAAAGAGAACTACAAACCACTGCTCAACGAAATAAAAGAGGACACAAACAAAAGGAAGAGCATTCCATGTTCATGGATAGGAAGAATCAATATCATCAAAATGGCCATTCTGCCCAAGGTAATTTGTAGATTCAATGCTATCCCTATCAAACTACCACTGACTTTCTTCATAGAATTGGAAAAAAACTACTTTAAAATTCATATGGAACAAAAACAGAGCCCACATAGCCAAGACAATCCTAAGCAAACAGAACAAAGCTGGAGGCATCACACTACCTGACTTCAAACTATACTACAAGGCAAAAGTAACCAAAACAGCACGGTATTGGTACTAAAACAGATATATAGACCATTGGAACA
>NW_012101530.1:42739-47148 GCF_000951045.1 Mandrillus leucophaeus | reverse complement strand
CCAACTCAAATGTCCATCAATAATAGACTGGATAAAGAAAATGTGCCACATATACACCATGGAATACTATGCAGCCATAAAAAAGGTTGAGTTCATGTCCTTTGCAAAGACATGGATGAAGTTGGAAACCATCATTCTCAGCAAAGTATCATCAGGGCAGAAA
The DNA here is from genome assembly GCF_000951045.1 of Mandrillus leucophaeus. Classification (NCBI taxonomy): domain Eukaryota; kingdom Metazoa; phylum Chordata; class Mammalia; order Primates; family Cercopithecidae; genus Mandrillus; species Mandrillus leucophaeus. The sequence goes on along the minus strand of NW_012101530.1, from coordinate 46,985 downwards.
ATCAAACACTGCATGGGAACATCACACACAGGGCCTGTCATGGGGTGGGGGCCTGGGGGAGGGATAGCATTAGGAGAAATACCTAATGTAAATGATGAGTTGGTGGGTACAGCAAACCAACATAGCACATATATACACATGTAACAAACCTGCACTTTGTGCACATGTGCCCTAGAACTTAAAATATAACAAAAAATAAAAATAAAAAAAGATCCACTCATGTCACCAAATATGGGTTTCTCCATAGTACTGAAAAATAAAGTTATTTTTAAATATAATGGAACAAAAAAATTTAGTTCCTTTAAAGGCTACAAATTTCAACTAAATAAGAATTAGACCCCATTAATTACAATCCGACATGTCACACGATTTCTGTGTGTGTTTTTTAATAGCTTAACTTCCCTGTCCATTTCAGTTGTAAAATAGTGATGAGAATATTACTATCTTCATAAGGTAAGAACTAAAATATATGATTATTGTGCCTAGAATAAATTAGTGTATGTTTTATAGTGTTGTCGCACAACTGCAGTGTTGAATCATAACTACAGTTCACACATATAAACACAAAACTTTTTGAATTAATGGTAAAACAGAAGCCTCAGGGGAAAAAAGTAGGTAACTTGTGAACAGGAAAATTTCAAAAGAGAAAATATCAGTTTCAAAAATAAAATCTACCTTTTACATGGTCTAAACCATCTTCATAACGTCATCATGAAACCCCTTCACAGTCCCTACATGTGCAATTTGATAAATGACCTATAACTTGAGAAGTTTCTCAGGGACCTTGCCTCAGTTATCACCTACCTCTTTCCCTTATCAATATTGCTGCCTGAAACTCACCTGAGGTGACATCAAATAAACCAGAGAGTGACAATGGACTCATTATTAGAACCTACTAACTCCTGAATAATACTCCCAATTTCCAAGCCAAAAAGCTACTGGGGGTATGTAGCTGAGATACCTTATTACATCCAGGATAATTCCGTTAGAAGTCCACGTCAAGCCAAATTCCCAACTGCCCCTCCCAACTGGCAATGTGAAAAAGCCCATGCTTTTGTGGTTCAACTACCAGTTGTTTTGAGGAATGACTTTTTTGATGATACAGGCTGCTGAGCCAAAATATACGGGATCATAAAAGGGGAATGCCTCCACTGAAAGTCATCTCCCTACAACTGGCATTTGAGACTAGCAGAGGGGAAATGAGGGCATCTATGGTTATTCCATCAACATCAAGGCTGGCAGTGGGGGCCAATCAGGAAAGCCAAAATCCTTTAAGTTCTTTTTAAGAGGATAATCTTAAAGCAGAACATGTACTCCTGGCAATCTCCAGAGCTTATAACCTCTGACCCTGCCACTGGACCTGCTTCATGATGCCATAGATTACATTTTAAACTAATTCTCTCTTCATACGGTATTTTGCTTGCCTTGTAGCACATGCCACAGTCCTGGGTTTGGAAGACGGGATTGGAAAATGGGAGTTTAAGCCTGGTGTACACTGCCAACTAGATTTTTCTTGCTGACAAAGTACAAACTTGGCCTCCACTTCCCTGTAGAGTCATGCCCCTTTGGTGTTTCCTGGGAAGTTAGGCCGCTGCCATGCTATAGCCAGAAAGCCATGCGGTTCTTCACACAGCCTCACACTTCATAATCACTCCCAGGAGATTATTTGACACAGGAATCTGCACTATAACACCTTTAAATCTGGATAGACAGTTTGTTGTAACAAGGTAGAATTTCATTTTTTTTTTTTTCTGATGGCTCGAAAAGAACAGGAGCTGGATGATGGGAACAGGGAGAAATAATTACACGAAAGGGCTTAGATACCCTTGGGACACAACAGACACTCTCAGAACTTATCAGTACAACTTTATGAATCAGAAGACTGAGAAGAGTTCAGTGAAAATAAAACCATGCACCTCTTAGTACCCCAGGTCAATTAAAAAATTCTTACTTTTATTAAAATAGTATGTTCCTATTGTTTTTTTGTATTCAGAACTGTAAGTACTCAATTTCCTTAGATCTACATGTATTGAAATTACCAGGAAGAATGTATTGTATGAATTGCTTGCTAAAAACTCAGAAGTTGCTAGAATTTATGTAGTTTATACCAGAAGAGGTTTGAACCCAGAAAAATGGGTTTTCCCCAACACTGAGAAAGGAAAGCCAACAAGTAGGTAAGTGTGATAGTCTACTGATTTGAGTTTGTATAAGAATAAGTGTACGGGCCTAACAGTGCCAGGACCCAAGCAGAAGTCAGGCAAGATGTATCTTGTGAAGAAACAGGAGTGGGAGAGAAAAGAGAGGTAGCAAGTCTGATAATCAGCCTCATGATGTAAGACACTAGATTTTGATAAGCTAAACAACATTAATATCATGTGTATGTCTCTTAAACCAGTATTTAGGTGGTGAGATGGGACAGGTTGTCTATGGAGCATAGTTATGTATGAGTCTATAACCACATCCTTAACTGAAGATTGCTCTTGCATAACCTTGTGAAAAGTTACTGGGCAATATTTAAGATACACACAGGTTTAAAGAATAATATTGCCAGCTTAAAAAATATCATTATAATAGAATACACTAGTTACCCCTTTCAGATTGAGTCACCATCCCTTTCCCTCAGATGTAATCAATATCCCGAACTGCATGTCTATTATTTCCAGGCAATTCTTTATTTTCTCACCATATGGGCATTAAACAACATGTAGCATCATTTTGTGTTTAGCCTTTTCTTCATTGAATGTCATGCTTTCAATCATACACCCTACTAACAGTCCTAAAAGTTAGATGTGTTAAAGTCACTTTTTCCTACTACTTGCTTAAACTATGCTTTAATGGCACCATTTTCTCCTTTCCTTCTCCATTAGCATTAAATTATTGAAGATTCCATTTTCATAACAGGACTAAATGTCTCACTCTCAGTTTCATGTAGTTCTTTAAAAATTGCAGGATGCTGACTGTGTGCGGTGGCTCACACCTGTAATACCAGCACTTTGGGAGGCCAAGACTGGAAGATCACCTGAGGTCAGGAGTTTGAGACTAGCCTGCCCAATATGGTGAAACCCCATCTCTACTAAAAATATAAAAAATTAGCCGGGTGTGGTGGCAGGTGCCTATAATCCCAGTTACTCGGGAAGCTGAGGCAGGGAAATCACTTGAACCCCAGAGGCGGAGGTTGCAGTGAGCTGAGATGGAGCCACTGCACTCCAGCCTGGGTGACAAGAGTGCAACCCTGTCTCAAAAAAAAAAAAAAATTCCAGGATGCCTAGGGTTATGTTAATTTAAGGTGTCCTATTATAGATAAGTAAAATGATGTTCAGAATTGAAATCCCAGCACTGTTTATTACAACATTTGACAAGTCATTTGTCATCCTAGAACTCATTTTGGTAACACAAAATGAAAAAAGTGTTAAAGAAAAAAATTATTCAATGATACTTATTGAAGCATAATAATGCAGATTTTACTCAGAACCACCAAGGTAAGCATAGGGATGACGGCATTGGGGTATTGCTATGGGAAAGGCAGATTTTGCCCAACTCCAAATACAGCATGGGCAAGTGAATAGCCATTTATAGTCAGGGAGCAGAGTGGATGGGAGTTGGTGGGTGGAAAATTCTTAAAGGAAGCATCAGGAGTAAGGAGGATTCTGGCTAAACTGACGTAAGAGGATTTCTTGCTAAGGACAGGCCAGGAAGATAACTTGAGGGCAGAGGTGGGATGAGGATCCCAATCAGATATCAAAGGTGATCATATCTCTAAGATGGGGGTGAGGTTCTTGCTAAGCTTGCTAAACTATAAATCAGAAGGGTCCTTGTTAAAACTGGATATTACAAGGAAATATGCAGATGTGCCTACAAGAAGGCTCAGGAGTGTGACTAACGTTTGATCAAGCAAAGGCTCTATGTGAGAGGTGAACTACATATAAATCATCTCCAATGCCCTTTCTAACTCCAATATTTGTCTTTTTACTCTGCTCTGTCCCTCTACATGGATGAACATCTCACCAATCTCATTATTAAATATTCTTTTTAAAAAATTATTTTGCTGGCACTTTCTTGAATCATTTACTGGTCAGTAGAGGGGAGAATGTTTCTACATATACTTCCCAAAATATTAATATAAATGAAAAGCATTTTCAAAAGGGTTTGCTGGCCAATTCAGTTTGAGGAGTATATCTTAGCCTGCTTAGTGTTCTGTGGGATCTGTGGAGTCGTTACTAATAATCTGAGCATGGCATAGAACAAC
>NW_012101530.1:11917-41949 GCF_000951045.1 Mandrillus leucophaeus | reverse complement strand
GACAATTATTGAATGCTGCCTATGTTCCTGCTGGGCACTGCTGAGGTGCTTCAAATAGCCATATGTAAAATATATACATATATAGGTAGGAGTCACATGTTAATAATATAATATCATATTATAGTATATAATTAGTATAATATAATACTATATTATAGTATATAGCTAGGAGTTACATGTGATAGAAAAGCCTCAAGTTTCTCTTTTAAAACAGGGAAGGAAGGGGAACTGTGTGGGCATTTGTATTCAGAATCTCTAAAGAAGTAGACATTATACTTAGAGTTAACTAATGTATTTTTGAGCCCATTCGTATTTGCTCAATCTAGAAGTAAACAACACAAAATATAGAACTCTGTCCTAGTATCCAAGGGAACTAGAATTGAGTGGCATATTTTCCTTTATCTTTCAAATCTGAACGTCTTGCTTGAATAACATATTTATGAAGGAATTGTGCCTCCTCTCTTGTCACCATTTTACCTCTAGCAGATATTTAACAATATCAAAATTCTTTTAAAAGATATTTTTCCTTCAGTGGTGACAGAGTAGTATTAGAAAGTGTTGGCTAGCTCTGCCTTATAAGTTGAAGTTATTAAGATGCTTAGCAATATATGTGAAAAACTGGCACACTACTGAGCCAGTCTTTGAATCTGAGCAAAGCACTCCTCAACAAGTGCACTATTTTTTTTCAAATTCATGAGACTTTTCATATTTAGCTTCCAAAGTCTCATTAGAATGTCTCCTTCTGGCAACCAAATTGCTTAACAATAAACAATTCATCAACCTCAAGAGGCTAAAAAAAGTTTGAAAGGTGTTCTGGTTTAACAAAAGTGTAATGATTTAATTTATACTATGTATGAGGGAATTAAAAGTAGGTGAAAAGTTCATATTTGTGCTTTAGAAGGACTTGATGAATAATGCAATGGCATTTTCATTACATTATTCAAAATGTTTGTTGGAAAACATTATCTTTTCTTATTTACCCAACTACTGAATATGACTTTGTAAATGTATTTGTGCTGTCAAATTTGATCAGATAAACTTCTTTTTAACTCATTTCTTATATTCCTAAAACTTGGTCTTCCGTAGTAAAGATTAGATTATATAAAGATCTATGGTCTTCATAACATGTCCATTCAAATAATGTTATTATTCTCTGGAATATATTATTGGGAAAGAGTATATGATACTCTTTCCTAGATGATACTCTTTCCTAGTCCTCTTGAAGAAGAGAATTTTTCTGCAATCATTTACAACAACTATAAAAACAAGCATGAGCCTGGATTTTCTGCCTCCCTGCCTCCCTCCCTACTTCCTTTCCTCTCTTCTTTCCTGCCTGCCTTTTTACTTTCCTGCCTTTCTGTCTTCTTTCTTTTTCTTTCCTTTCTCTATTCTTTCTCTTATTTTTCTTCTTCAAACATTTATCGTTTACCTACAATTTGCAAGATATCATGCTAGATGCTGGGAGTGAAAAGGTAAATAAATCATGATCTCGTAATATCTGTTATGACAGATATTACAATAGACAAGTACAAAATAATCAGTGACATAATAGCAGTATAAATAAAGTAAACACTATTGAAGCACAAGGAATGGTAAAACAGATGTTCCTGAGGCCTGGAATTTAATTGTAACTTATCTGATTTTATTTGTCTGATTTCCACGAGGTTTCATTAATCCCAAATTTACTGGGAAATCTCATCACGATTGTTGGTCCCTAGGGTGAAATTAGAAATCAATAGCTGTAATGTTTCTAAAATTTCATTTTATAGATTTTTAGCAAACAAATCTCTCCATTCTCTTCCTCACATTACCGCCCACGTTCCCACACATTCAATCTCAACCCAGAGGCCACTGTCTTTCTCCTTTTCTTCTTTTCTTCTTTCTGAGCTGCACAGCAGGCATGCGGAGGAGGAAGACAGAAAACAGAAAACTTTTCAGTGTGGCCATCAAGCTGTCAGCCTGTTTCTGCCATAGCACTCTGATCCACTCCTCCCCTACTGGTCCCCACCACAGCACCCCTTCTCCACCAAATGCCAAAAGCAGAAAGAAAACCCGCAATACAAGATGGTCTCTCCAATTAAAAACAAAACTCTTTAATGCCCAGATAATTTACTGAGAACACAAAGGAGAATACTGCATGGCAATTGCCTGGAAGGACCTAACAAACTAGTCCTAGTGAAAGAAACAGGAACATAAAGATGATAACTAATGTACATTGAGTTTGTTGTCTAGATCAGGCCTGTTCCATGCACTTACATATAACTTGGTTAATCCTTACCTTGGCCTACAAGGTAAATATACGATTACTTCCCCCGTTTCATGTTAAGAAAACTGATGCACAGAACAATTACAGGTGCCAGAGCTAGAAAACCATCACAAGTAGCCGTATGCTTCCAGATTCCATGTTCCTGAGCCTTAGGCAGAATGCAGGCCATTTTAACATAATGTGGTAAATAATGTTATTTATTATTAATATTATTGACATGTGCTCACAGTCAAAAAGTAGAAAATACCTTGTAAGTGATACTTCAGAAATTAATCCTTCCCTCCAGTCCAGAGAACGGGCTTGGAGAAGTCCTATAATGCCTGCCTTCCTTACACCAAGTGACTACATCCCTCCTCTTACTTCGGAACTACTCTTTTTATCTTAGCAATTTAGTAACAGGTATGCCTTTGCACACCCATCAGCATGATATCCTTTTATGGGTCGGTAGCCCTAAAACATTTGGAATTTTATTGCCACTTGGTGAAGCTATTTGTTCACATAGCCTTAAGTCTTAGATAACTATTGCAACTCCTGAATTTCTCACCTCTAACCAATATCCACTCCACCATAGCAGCCTCCTATGGTACTGGTAGAGTGTGACATACACCCCTAGCATCTGTTTGTGTTTTCAACTTTTTAGAATTTTTTCAGAAGAAAAAATTTTATAGTAATTGTTATAAGTATCTGCAAGATGCCAGAGAATGTTTCAAAGAAGTTACTTCCCCTTTTGTAGACATGCAAAGAGGAGGATTATAAGGATCATTACTATGCCAGGTATAATATGGTTCCAAAAATGAAGCCAAAATCTGGTAATTTTTGAGGAAAAAAAAAGATAACGTGAAATAGTCATAAGTGCCAGTTTTTGTAGCTCTCCAGTTCTCTGCAGTGACTGGATTTGGGCCATATAGAAACCCTTTGTACTGTTAAATCAACAGAGAAAAGAAGGAGAGAAAAACTTGATAAAGCTATTCCCAGCCTGGCAAATTAGGAGTTAAACTTTGGAACTGACACTTCAGCATTTGGTAATCCCCTCACCCCACACTTGGCTGTAAAATCTGTGAAGTAGCCTCCTTCCGGAAGTCAGGTTTTCTAGTAATGCCCTAATTGGTTAAGTATGTATTATGGTGTATTTAATAACTGAGCCCCTTGATTTTCAGAACAAATGGCACCCACATGCTTGCTATTAACCTTTTGAATTGCAAATATATGCCAGGTGGCCATAAGCCACATGGTGTTCAAATGATTCCCCCTATATTTGAGATGCTATTCACTCTATAACGAAATGACAAGACAGAATTGTATCAGAAAAAGAACACCCACACGTACACTCTAAATTGTGCAAACATTTGGAAATTTAGTGGTAATTTAGGAAGTCAGTCTCCAGTAGACTTCCCTATCCTTATATAGGCAAAGCCAGCTATTGTGTTCCAAAGCAAAACTGATGCCCACGGCAATCATTCTTGTAACCAATCACAACTTAATGAGAGTAAATTAGTTACCGGTGTCAGAGGAAGCGTTGGCATTCACAAAGAATTTAGAAATAGCTAACATGTTACAATCACATGGAAATGGTGCATATTATTAAAATTGCCAACACAGGAAAACTTACCTGGCCATGCTTTATGGTGCACAAAATCTCGTAGTATGGCTATTAGAACATTCATGATAAAGTCAGAGTTCTATCTCAACTTCAGAAAAATCATCAAAAGTTTACTGAGAAGACAAAAATACTCTTGAGGGTCAGAAGCAAACCCAAATGACTTATTCACCTACTAAAATTAATTAACTTTGAATATTATGAAATAAATGCATTAAGAACAATAGAAATGCTTTTAACCAATGCAAATGGGTCTGTTAGTCAACTAACTCATCAGAAAAGTTAGTTCAATTAGGGAACAATGAAAAAACTAAAGGTATCATAAACATTTTATTTTATGTTAAGATAAAGTAAATAAATATGCATGCAAGTGGCCAATCTTTTGATGTAGGATGAAAGCCATTCCCTTGAGAATGTATCACTGATGGGAATTTCACCTGGTTTTTCTTGCCTAATTCACACTCATAATATTGACTAAGATTTCCAGTTTCAGTTTCTTTTAAAGGTGAAGGAATTTACTCTAGTGAAGCAAAAAACATGTTAAATCCTTTTCGATTTCCATGGTTTTACAATCTTTCCTAAATATCTTGCCTACACCTAATTTGACATCATATTTTCATTTGTTTCTCTTTATTGGGTCATTCTAAAGCATTTAATTTTCATATAAACATCTCTCTGTTCCCCATTAATAATTCATTGATTTGCATGAATAATTAATTAAATTATATAATTAAAATAATAAGTACAACCGGCATGAAATATTTAGGAACAAACAAAATTATAACTCAGTAAGCAGATGCGTAGTACATACATTTCTAAGAGAGTAGACTACCAGTCACAAGCCCTCAGGAGGCGACAGAACTCAGACATATTTCACTAAGGAAATGCAGAATGTTAACTATTTCATTAAATTCATTAAATGAAAATCAGTCAAACTGATAGAGACGGCCAAGGGTCCCCCGCAAAACCCTGCCTTCAAGCCTAAAACAGCCTGAACCTTGAAAAATCCAACCGCTAGTCCTGGATGAAGCCGGCCCTTTCCTGACTGATTCTCTGAATAATGCCCCACCTGCGCACTGAGAGGATGGGGTGGAGCCTCGGGAAGTCGCCCTATTTGCACGGGGGAGGAGCCTGGACTCCAGATCCTGTGTGGTGGCCTGGATTCAATCTGTAAAGTGGGGCCAGCTAGGAGGACTCTCTCTCTGTTTGCTGAGAGTTTCTCTTTCCTTTTTTCCTTTTCACCCAATAAAGGCTGCCCTACTCATCTTACAATGTGTCCGCGTGCCTAAATTTTCACAGGTCGTGTGACAAGAACCCGTTTTTTTCTATAACAAAATGCAACTTAATATTTAGGTAAAATAATTATGAGCATGGATGTGTGATAAGAATGTGCTCATATATCATGATACATTTTAAGGGAATTTGTGTAAACCTTTCAGTTAGCTTTTCTACATAATATACGTAGTTCATATTTTAATGCGAGTTTCAGAAACTGTCATAAGTATTCTCTCTGTCCTGTAACTTCCACCGCTTCTCAGCTATTTCAGTTGAGGATGATTTTGTTTGTGAATAAAGAAAAAACATTCAACGAACAGAGGCAAAATCAGAAAGGTATGTATTGTGTAACTGATAGGACGGAGAGGAGACATCTCCAGAGTTGGTTCAGCAATTTCCTAATAGGAAGGCCCAGGACTGGCAGTGCTGAGATTCTGTCATGGTTTTCAAATGCTGCTGCAGCACCAGGTATTTGAGTTCGGATCTTTTTCATTTATTGTCAGTAGGTATATGCTGCGTCCTTTTATTTTTAACAGTTTAATCTGATTTCTATTTCCACAAGATTTTAACTCCCCCCACTTTCTTCTGTAGAAAGATTATCTTCTCTATTGTTAACCAGATAGGAAATAGTAAATATTATACTTTTATTCTCCCAGGATTTACTTTAAAAGTAAACAGAATTAAATATTCAGAGTCAGATTTGATATTTTCTAATATCAAGAGTGTATCTAAGTTCCCCCAAAACATATTAATAACTTAAAAATCTTTTACTTTCCTCATTCATTCATTTTTTTCACAATCAGTACTTAAGATGGGTACATAATTTCATGTTTACTTCTTTTCTCGCTATTGATTCTCACATTCCATTACTTTCCCATAGAATCATTAAGCTTTTTTCTGAAGTAAGCTTTCTAGTCTTTTAACAGTTAACATTTATTTTACACCTGAAATGCACCATTTCTATTTCCCCCAAATGTAAATACACAGAACCTAACATAATGCCTGCCACACAGAGAGTGGTCATTCTATACTTGCCAAATGTGAGAATGAATAAATGAATGAATGCCAGGCTCTGTCCTAAATGTGTTGTATGCATATGTCTAGTTACAAAAACCCTGTAAGGAAAGCACTCTATTTGTGAAGAAGGAAACTGAGCTTCAGAGAGCTTAATAAAACTTGCCCAAGGTCACATCACTATTAAGTTTTAGGATTTGCGTTCAATCCTGTGCCTATTCAATATCAAATTGCAGGTTCTGTTATTTTCTTGGGTCTCGAACCAAGGAAACAAAGGATCTCAATGGAAGAAGGAAAATTGAGAAGATTCATGAAATAAATATACATATGGGTAAATATATACTACAAGAGATCTTTGTTTGTCCCTTTCTTTACTTGCATCATTCCCTTGTTTCTTTACTTTTTTCTCTCCACTTAGGCTACCATTACCATAGAAATGATAGGGCTAGACTTTAACTAATAGAATTAATGTATTGATGGTGGAAAAGATTAAATGTAAAGAAAAGAACTGGAATCAAAAGGAAAACAAGAAACAGGCAGAGAATATAAATAGATGGATTCGTAAACATTAGAAGCAGCATCTTGGATTCAATCATTGCTTTGCAGAAGATTTTCTAACAAATATAAAAGATAGTATCTTTAGAAGATTTTTAAAAGTGTTTTACATTCAGTGTTTTTCTTTTCACAATTTCTCCTAAAATTGAAAAATGATTATTAGATGGAGCACGAAAATAACCTTAGTTAAAGTTAATCTTATTTTCAGATTTTAAGCTTGTTAGAGATATGGTCCTTAGCTGACAATCCTGCTATGATTTACTGTGCAAAGATTTAAACTTTAAAATTTCTAGAAATATTTAATTTATTTTATACTATGCTTAAGTTTCAAACACTTGGAGAAATAATTTCATTTTATAATGGAGAGTCACATTTCAAGTGACTGTGCTGCTTAAATTGCAGTGGGAATAAAAATAGGGCAAAAAATAGCCAGAAATGCAAATAGAACACAATTTTTTTGAGATAATAGTGTGGTCAAGTCATGAAAGCAATTTAAAAAAACACAATGTCTTAAAATTTTTTGTCTGAACACTTACCAATATGACCTGTCTCAGTTATTTTTGAAAGAGTCATTTTAGTGTTCTCTGAGATAAAATGTGATTGTTTTCCAAAAAAATTATGACCCTGATTTGTCTCAACATATAAATTAAAATGAATGATCTATGCCTTCAACTTTAGGGTTGGAAAAAAAAAACTCTTGTAAAACAAAATAAAGTAATTCATAGGTGCAAAAAAAATTAATTTGAGTTAATTGCAAAGGCAATAAAATTAAGTAATAATTATCCCAGTGTATGCTCAGGGCTATATGAAATCTATGCAGTCATTGGTTCTTTTCTGCATCTGACGGCAAGTTTGAGAGATTTTATCTCTGTCCTGATACTTAACCTATTTCCTTGCTTGGGTAAGATTTCAGTTAACTTCTCCTATCCATATTTTTCAAAAACAGAGGTAACAATATCAATTATCCTCCATTTAAATAACAACTTTGACTCTTAACTAAAAGGCCACTTGTTAAATAAGAATGACATAGGTACCTGGGATTTGCTATGTACCTGTAAGGACCTCAGTTCTTAGGAATCTTTCTTAAACTATACCCCCATGGGGATTGCATCTGGCTGTGTTAACAGAAAGCTGACTACACTGGTTTAATGAAATATGGTCTTAACTAGGATTCCTTAGAAACAGGTTCTGAGATGAAAAATTTTGTTTGAAAAATTAACTGGGAAGTCCTCTCAGGAGAAAGTGAAGAAAGCAGGATTGAACAGAGGAGAAGCAGACTCTCAATGTTTTTGCAACCAGGGCTCAGCCAGTCAGTTCCACAGTGAGTTCTGGAGCTGAAATGACCTTTCAGCATTGTTCCGATTTGAGGCAAAGAACTTGGACTTTTGTGTCTCCACATCAGACAGTCATTGACTACAGGCCACCCCCATTCAGGGGACTTAACCTTGGACACAGCAATTCCCTACAGCTGAAAGTTCTTCCTGGTGAGGGACAGGTCTCTGAATAGTCAGTAGTCTATACTTCTCAGTCAATGAGGATAGATATGTCGCCCTTGAAGAGGGGGTCTGGGCTGAATGCCACAGTTGGCACTACAAGAGCATCCTTTCCTTGCTCAGATCCACTTGTTCTTACAGCAAGTTTGCCTCACTTGGGGACAGATTCTCCAGGATTGCTCTCATTTCCTGGGGAAACATAAAAAGGGAGTTCGCAGGTATAGGAGTTGCACCTCAAGACTGTAATTGACCTCCAGCCTGTACCTAATGTTTATCATCCCTCTCCTCCACTCACTTTAGATGCCATCGCCTGCAGCTGACACCTCTGCTGGTGGAGTGACCCACACCCTTATTCCTGAGGTGTCACAACTCCACATTACTATGCCCTTTCTCAGGTCATGGCTGCTGTTCTTGACTGTTCACTGTTAAAACTGGGCGGAAGAGCACCAAAAGACACCTCTGTGTTTCTGAGTATCAAACATGTTCTCTCCTACCCTCAGCCCCCATTCATGCTTAGCCAGGACTAGATCATGTAGCTAACCTAAGGTGTGAGGACTCACTTTCTGATATTTGAGAAATAAGGAGGAAAAAGCTATTAAGGAATGAAATTAGTTGGCTGTCACTGAATACCGTTAAGTCATTAAAGAGATAATGAGAGGTTCAGGGAGATAAAATTCAGGGTAAAATGCAGAAGTCAGAGGGCATTCTGGAAGCATTTAAAGAAGTTCATAATCTCTTGAAGATGAGGGGCAGATAGAGTAAAGATGCTGACTCAGGACTTAATTGTAAGAGTAGCAGAGATTCGGAGAAGGCTGAATTCTCAACCCTACCAGGCCCTCCAAGTCAAGGTCAGAACCATACTCAGGAAGGATCAGGACACTGAGACTTGGGATGGGGATAGCTGGATAGATACCTTGAGAACCTTAACCTCCCAATTTCCATGAACACGCTAGGCCTGCAGAAACAACTAGTTCTATCTTGTGTTAAGATACTAGGCCCATTGCTTAATATTGTGCATAGGTTTTAAATAAGATAGGAGCCTTACATGAAACTGTGTGTCCCCTCAAGATCTATGCATATATCCTCTCCTGGCAACTTAACCAATAATAAGAATAAAATCCCTAGTGCAATTTAAGATAAGGAAATAGAATTTACATAGAAGTTGATGTTTTATCTGGCTGACATATCTTATCATATCTAAGAAAAAAATATGCCATTACCTGAATCTTGAGGGTTCTAGATTAAGGGAGTGAAACATTAAGTTGGGTAAGAGAACGTCAGTTGATATGAAAGAACTTTGTCATAATATAGAATATTTAAATATATTTTTTATTTTAATAACTTTTGGGGTACAAGTGGTTTTTGGTTACATGGATGAATTAAATATTGGTGAATTCTGAGATTTTAGTGCACCTGTCACCCAAGTGGTATATGTTGTACCAATATGTATTTTTTGATCCCACAATCCCCTCCTTCCCTCCCACTTCTGAGTCTCCAAATGTCATTATAACACTCTGTATGTCTTTGCATACTCATAGCTTAGCTCCCACATATAAGTGAGAACATGTGGTATTTGATTTTCCATTTCTGAGTTACTTCACTTAGAATAATGGTCTTCAGCTCCAACCAAGTTGCTGCAAAGGACATGGACATTTAGGTTGGTTCCATATATTTGCAATTGTAGATTGGACTGCAGTAAACATACATGTGCTTGTGTCTTTTTCATCTATGACTTCTTTTCCTTTGGGTAGATACACAGTAGTTGGGTTGCTGGATTCAATGGTAGATCTATTTTTAGTTCCTTAAAAAATGTCCATACTGTTTTCCATAGATGTTGTACTAATTTGCATTCTCATCAACAGTGTATAAGCACTCCCTTTCCCCCACATCTGTGCCAACATCTATTGTTTCTTGACTTTTTAATAATGGCCATTCTTTCAGGAGTAAGGTCGTATTTCATTGTGGTTTTAATTTGCATTTCCCTGATGATTAGTGATGCTGAGCATTTTTAAATATGTTTGCTGGCCATTTGTATACTTTCTTTTGAAAAATGTCTATGTATATCATTAGCTCACTTTTTGATGGTATTATGTAATTTTTTTCTTGCTGATTTATTTGAGTTCCTTGTAGATTCTGGATACTGGTCCTTTGTCACATACATATATTGCAAATACTTTTTCCATTCTGTGTGTTGCCTGTATACTCTGATGATTATTTCTTTTGCTATGGAGAAGCTTTAAATTTAATCAGGTCCCATTTATTTTTGTTTTTACTGCTTTTGTTTTTGAGGTTTTAGTCATGAATTCTTTATCTAGGGCAATGTCCAGAAGACTTTTTCCAAGGTTATCTTCTAGAATTTTTATGGTTTCAGATGTTAGATTTAAGTCTTTGATTCATCTCGAATTGATTTTCGTATATGGTGTGAGATAGGGACCCAGTTTCATTTTTTTCTATACATGGCTAGCCAGTTTTCCCAGAATTTAAGGGTGTCATTACCTCAATTTATGTTTTTGTATGTTTTATCAAAGATCAGTTGATTCTAAGTATTTGGCTTTATTTCTGGGTTCTCTATTCTATTCTGTTGGTCTATGCACCTACTTTTAACCAATACCATGCTGTTTTGGTAACTATAGCACTGTAGTCTAACTTGAAGTTTGGCAATGTGATGCCTCTAGATTTGTTCTTTTTGTTTAGGATTTCTTTGGCTATTTGGGCTATTTTTTGGTTTCATATGAATTTTAGGACTGTTTTTTCTAATTCTATGAAAAATGTTGTTGGTATTTTGATGGGAGTTACATTAAATCTATAGATTGCTTTGGGCAGTATGTTCATTTTCACAACATTGATTCTTCCAATCCATGAGCATGGGATGTGTTTCCATTTGTTTGTGTCACCTGTGATTTCTCTCAGCAGTGTTTTGGAGTTCTCCTTTTAGAGATCTTTCACTTCCTGGGTTAAGTATATACATAGGTATTTTATTTGTCTTGTTCCAATTCTCAAGGGGAATGCTTTCAACTTTTCCCAATTTAGTATGAGGTTGACTGTGAGTTTGTCATATATGGCTTATATTAATTTGAGGTAATTCCCTTCTATGCCTAGTTTGTTGGAGGTTTTTATCATAAAGGGATGCTGGATTTTATTGAATGCTTTTTCTGCATCTATTGAGATGATCATATGATTTTTGTTTTTAATTCTCTTTATGTGATATATCACATTTATTGACTTGTATATGTTAAGTCTTCCCTGGGATGGAAACCACTTGATCATGGTGTATTATCTTTTTGATGTTGTATTAGTCAGGGTTTTCTGGAGGGACAGAACTATTCCACCAATCCAGCTGCTTCAGGATGATGGAGAACAGATGTGCTGTTGGGTTTGGTTAGCTAGTATTCTGTTGAGGGTTTTTACCTCACTGTTCATGCGGGATATTGGTCTTTTTTTTTTTTTTTTTTTTCAGTTATGTCCTTTCCTGGTTTTGGTATCAGGGTGATAAGGCTTCATAGAGTGAATTAGGGAGGATTCCCTGTGTCTCAATCTTTTGGAATAGTTTCAGTCGGATTGACACCAATTCTTCTTTAAATGTCTGGTAGAATTCAACTGTGAATTTATCTGGCCCTGGGATTTTGTTAGCATTTTAAAAATTACTAATTCAATCTTACTGCTTGTTATTGGTCTGTTCAGGGTTTCTATTTGCTACTGATTTAATGTAGGGAGATTTTATGTTTCCAGGAATTTATTCATTTTCTCTAGGTTTTCTAGTTTGTATGCATAGAAGTGTTCATAGTAGTCTTAAATGAACTTTTGTATTTTTGTGATGTCGGTTGTAGTGTCTCTAGTTTCATTTGTAGTTGAGCTTATTTGAA
Organism: Mandrillus leucophaeus; assembly: GCF_000951045.1. Classification (NCBI taxonomy): domain Eukaryota; kingdom Metazoa; phylum Chordata; class Mammalia; order Primates; family Cercopithecidae; genus Mandrillus; species Mandrillus leucophaeus. Next base: position 29,886 of record NW_012101530.1, on the reverse strand, counting down.
TTGTCTCTCTTCTCTCCTTGGTTAATCTAACTAATAGTCTGTCAATTTAATTTCTTTTTTCAAAGAACCAGCTTTTTGTTTCAATGATTTTTTGTATTTTTTTATTTCAACTTCTTCATTTAGTTCTGCTCTGATCTTTGTTATTTCTTTTCTTCTGCTAGCTTGGGTTTAATTGGTTCTTGTTTCCCTGGTTCCTTGAGGTATGGCTTTAGGTTGCCAATTTGTAATCTTTCAGACTTTTTGACGTAGGCATTTAGTACTATAAACTATGCTTTAGCACTGCTTTTGCTTTAGCCCAGAGGTTTTGCTAACCTGTGTCTGTATTATCAATAATTTCAAAGAATTTTTTAATTTTCATCTTGATTTCATTATAAACTCAAATATCATTCAGGAGCAGGCTGTTTAATTTCCAAGTATTTGTATAGTTTGGGGGATTGTTTTTGTAGTTGATTTCTAGTTTTATTCTACTGTGGTCTGAGAAGATACTTGATATGATTTCAATTTTTAAAAATGTATTGTTTTGTGACTTATTACATGGTCTATCTTGGAGGATGTTCCATGTGCTGAAGAAAAGCTTATATAATCTGCAGTTCTTGGGTACAATTTTCTGTAAATATCTGTTAGGTTCATTTGTTCTAGAGTCTAGTTTAAGTCCAGTGTTTCTTTATTGACATTCTGCCTCAATATTCTACCACTGTCAGTGGAATATTGAAGTCCCCTACTATTACTGTGTTGCTGTCTATCTCATTTCTTAGGTCTAGTAGTAATTGCTTTATGAATCTGGTAGCTCCAGTGTTAGTTGTATATACATTTAAGATTGTAATATCTTCTTGTTGTATTGATTTTTTTATCATTATATAACGACTTTGTCTTTTTTCTTAACTGTTGTTGCTTTAAAGTCTGTTTTATCTGATATGAAAACAGCTACTCCTGCTCATTTTTCCTTTCCATTTGCATGGAATATCTTTTTCTACCCCTTTACTTTGAGCTGATATGAATCCTTATGTGTTAGATGAGTCTCTTAAAGTCAGCAGATATTTGGTTTGTGATGTTTTTATCCATTCTGCCAATATGTATCTTTTAAGTGGAGCATTTGTGCCATTTTCATTCAATGGTAATATTGAGATGTGAGGTACTGTTCCATTAACATTCCATCGTGTTCATTGTTCCCTAGATACTTTGTTTCGTCGTTGTGTTATTGCTTTATAGGCCCTGTGAGTTTTAAGCTTTTAAGAGATTTTATTCTGGTGTATATCAAGCTTTGGTTTGAAGATTTAGAACTCCTTTCAGCATTTCTTATAGGGCTGCTCTGGTATTAACAAATTCCCTCAGCATTTGTTTGTCTGAAAAAGACATTATTTCTCCTTCATTTATGGAAATTAGTTTTTCTGGATACAAAAATTATTGGCTGAAAGTTTTTCTATTTAAGGAGGCTAAAGATAGAACCCCAATCCCTTCTCGCTTATAAGGTTTCTGCTGAGAAGTCTGCTGTTAGTCTAATGGGTTTTCCTTTATAAGTTATCTGATGCTTTTGTCTCACTGTCCTTAGAATTCTTTCCTTCATGCTGACTTTAGATAGCCGGATGATTATATGCTTTGTTGATGACCTTTTGCAATGAATCTCCCAGGAGCTTTTTGAACTTCTTGTATTTGGTTATCTAAATCTCTTACAAGGTCAGGGATATTTTCCTCAATTATTCCCTCAAATAAGTTTCAGAAACTTTTTGCTTTGTCTTCTCCTTCAAGAACACCAACTATTTTTAGGTCTAGCCATTTACAAAATCCCATATTTCTTGGAGATTTTGTTCATTTCTTTTTATTCTTTTTCTCTTTATTTTTGTCTGATTGAGTTAATTCAAAAGCCTTGTTTCTGAGCTCTGAAATTCTTTCCTCAACTATTCTATTGTTGAAACTTTCCACTGCATTTTGTAATTTCCCAAGTGTGTCTTTCATTTCCAGAAGTTCTAATTGGTGTTTCCTCAAAATATCTATCTGTTTAAAAAAGTATCTCATTCATATCCTGTACTATTTTTTAAATTTATTTATGTTTGTTTTTACCTTTCTCTGGAATCTCCTTGAGTAGCTTAATAATCAACATTTTGAATTCTTTATCTGGTATTTCAAATATTTCATCTTGGTTTGGATCCATTGCTGGGGAGCTAATGTGATCCTTTGGAGATGTTATAAAACCCTGTGTTTTCATATTACCAGAATTATTTTTCTGGTTCCTTCTCATTTGGGTAGAAAATTTCTTCTGTTTATTCTTGAATTTATTTTTGATTTGACTATTTTTAAAAATTTTCTCCCCCTTAAGGATGTGACTTTAATTTTTATAGTTTATTGCAGCCTAATTTGGCTCTTGGTGCTTTTGGGATTGAAGATTGTATGAATTCCTTGGTTACAGAGAGTCTTTGCATGATAGCCTTCTCAGATACTGGTTGTATTAGCAATGTGCTCAGTGTGTGAGCAAGTTCACTGTTTCCTATAGAGTTGGAATGACAGAGGTTTCTTGATGCTTATCTCATTCCCCCATGGTGTGCACTTTTTTATTTGCTACTTTTTTTCCCAGTATTCTATTTACTGGGTTGAATAGTTCAGGCTTCAGGCCAATAGGGGAGATATCTATAAGTAAAAACTATCTGTGGCTACAACAGGGGGAAAATGCATTATCCAATGGTGGACAGATGTCCCAGCCTTGACAGAAATTACTGGAGGAGCTGTTTGTGAAACACTCTGAGGTATTATCAGAGAGAATGACCATAGCCACCTCAGCTCCCCTGCCAGTGCAGCAGGAAAGCTATCCACCTCCCAGACACACTCCTTACCCAGTATTTCAGCTATTCAGATCAGACAGGTACCTCTTTTCATTGGCAGGAATGTTGATATTCTAAGGAAAGAGGAATTGTGACTCTACCTCTCATGAAAGACTGTACCTGGAGGGTGCACCTCCTGTGGCAATGCAATCACCCTGAATTGTTCCAGAAAGGCTGTCTATGCTGAGCTCCTGTGGGAAAAGCTCCAGCTGTGTCTGCAGCAGTGGATGAGGGTGAAAAGAAGTCTCCTTCTCTAAGGCCCTTCAGGAGCACCAGGGCTGCCTGATTGTTGGGGCAGAATGCAGATTTTCCCTGTGTTCAAATTCAGGAAATTTAGAGAACACCACAAAGATACTCCTTGAGAAGAGCAACCCCAAGACACATAATTGTCAGATTCACCAAGCTTGAAATGAAGGAAAAAATGTTAAGGGCAGCCGGAGAGAAAGGTGGGGTTACCCACAAAGGGAAGCCCATCAGATCAACCTGCTGAACCCAGCATTGCAACTGTGCCTCCGCTAAAAGAAATTTTCCACCAGTGGAAAGATCTGGAACTCAAGGCCTGCCATCTGGGTTCTTTTGTCCCATTGGGTATTGCTTTGATATGATGCACGTCCTCTTCCCCCCAGGAATAGGAGTCTCTGAGAGCCAGACTACTGTGAATGTTGTTACTCCTCTGTGTCTAACCACCCAAAGGGACCGTCGCACTTCAGGATGATGCTGGGGGAATGTCTTCGGGGATCCAAAGACATGACCTGTCCTCAATTCTCCCATCTGTGAGTACCAGCACCACCTCTGATGGGGGTGGCAGGGAAGTGAGACTCTGTGAGATTCCTTGGTATAGACAGTCTTAGTGTGTTGGTTTTCTCAAATGCCATTTGTAGTAGCAATTAACTGGTCATGTGGACAGACTCAGGGCTTCTTGGTTAGCCAGGTGGTACAGGCATTGCTGATAGCTAAGGTCATGTGCAAGTTTTCTCCTTCTTGGGTGCAGTGTTCCTGGGTGCAGTGTTGGAGATGCTGTAATAGACTCTGTCAGTTGGTCTCCAGCCAGGAGGTGGCACTTGCAAAAGCCTCCAGCTGCGGTAGTAGTGGATTACTTGCCTTATGTTAAACTCAGGAGAAGTACGCTGGTTTCTAGGTGATAGATGAGGCCATTTAAATACCAAAAGTTTCTGTTCCTTGTATTAAGCTACCAGGGTGGGTAGAGGGGCAATGCCCAGTGGGGGCTGGGCCTGGCAGGTCCCTACTCCGAGTTTCTGCGTGAAAGCCAAGCAGCAGCCCCTGTGGAAGGAGGAGTGGTGATGTATAGGGAAACCAATGCCCAATATTTCAACATAGGTTCTTTCTATTTTCCATAAGTGTCGGCCAGCTGAGAAATAAAGAGAAAGAGTACAAAGAGAGGAATTTTACAGCTGGGGCACCGAGGGTGACATCACATATCAGTAGGACCGTGGTGCCCACCTGAGCCTCAAAACAGCAAGTTTTTTATTAAGGGTTTCAAAAGAGGAGTGGGTGTAAAACAGGGAGTAGGTACAAAGATCACATGCTTCAAAGGACAAAAAGCAGATCTATGAATAAGGGTCTAACAAAGATCACAAGGCAAAAGGCAAAAGCAGAATTACTGATAAGGGTCTTTGTTCAGCGGGTGCATGTATTGTCTTGATAAACATCTTAAACAACAGAAAACAGGGTTCAAGAGCAGAGAACCAGTCTGACCACAAATTTACCAGGGGGGAGTTATTTTCCCCACCCTAGTAAGCCTGAGGGTACTGCAGGAGACCAGGGCACATCTCAGTCCTTATGTCAACTGCATAGGACAGACATTCCCAGAGTGGCCGTTTATAGACCTCCCCCCAGGAATGCATTCTTTTCCCAGAGTATTAATATTAATATTCCCTCCTAGGAAAATAATTTAGTGATATCTCACCTACTTGCATGTCCGTTTACAGGCTCTCTGCAAGAAGAAAAATATGGTTGTTTTTGCCTGACCTCACAGGCAGTTACACCTTGTGGTTGTCTTCCCTTGTTCCCTAAAAATTGCTGTTATTCTTTTCTTTTTCAAGGTGCACTGATTTCATATTGTTCAAACACACGTTTTACAATCAATTTGTACAGCTAACATAATTATCACAGTGGTCCTGAGGTGACATACATCCTCAGCTTATGAAGATGACAGGATTAAGAGATTAAAGTAAAGACAGGCATAAGAAATTATAAAAGTATTATTTGGGAACTGATAAATGTCCATGAAATCTTCACAATTTATGTTCCTCTGCTGCGGCTACAGCTGGTCCTTCTGTTCGGGGTCCCTGACTTCCTGCAACAGGGGTGGTTCCCTGGTGCCTGGGGTAGTGTTCCAGAGAGAAACTCCCACATACTTAGCAAGGCAGATTTCACACGAGAGTTTTCCACTAGCATTAGTGAGCTAAGTTCCAGATCGTCTACAACACTCAAAACTCAAAACTATCTCTTTAAGGAAAGACTCTAAAACATCAAGGTCTCTGACGTTTTGTTTTTAGGTAACCAAGAATTGGGAAAAAAATAATATCAAGATATTTCAAGAATTATTGGATATGTTGTCCATGGAACTTTCAAGAAGTTCATAGAACCCCTAAGTAATTCCTTGATCTGTGAAGTAAGAACTATCCTAGTGATGAAAGCAAAGTGGAAATGCTGGAAATTGGCTCCCTCCAATAAAACTAATAAGTTATTAAAATTACTATGTCCCAAGGGAAATAGTAGATGATAATTCCACCTTTGAAGATTTAAAGAAATGATGGTGGTTCCCTGTTATATCCCATTTAACTTGTGAGTCTGACCTTTAAAAAACCAGAAGGATCTTGACAGATGAAAATGGAAAAATAAAATCTTAGCACAGTTACTTCAATGTTGTTGTACTAAACTTGGTACCTTGATAAGGGCAAAGTAACACAGCATCAGCATGTGGTACCCAGTTATTGATCTAACAAATACATTGTATTCCATCCCTATTAGAAAAGAGGATCAGAAGTAGTTTGTGTTTCTATGAAATGAATAAAAGTATACACTTATGGTTTTACCCTAAGGCTATGCCAACTCTCTTACTCTCATTTTTAATATAGTTCAGAGGTCACTTCCAAGATGGCAGAATAGGAACAGCTACTGTTTGCAGCTCCCAGCAAGATCAATGAAGAAGATGGGTGATTTCTGCATTTCCAACTGAGGTATCTAGTTCATCTCACTGGGACTGGTTGGACAGTGTGTGCAGCCCATGGAGAGCAAGCTGAAGTAGGGTGGGGTGTCGCCTCACCTGGGAAGCACAAGGGTTTGGGGGATTTCCCTTTCTTAGTCAAAGGACGCCATAACAGACTGTACCTGGAGAAACAGTACACTCCTCACCAAATACTGTGCTTTTCCCACAGTCTTAGCAACCAGCAGACCAAGAGATACCCTCTCATGCCTGGCTTGGTGGGTCCCACACCCACGGAGCCTTGCCCACTGCTAGCACAGCAGTCTGAGATCAACCTGCAATGCTGCAGCTTGATGTGGGGAGGGACATCTGCCATTGCTGATGCTTGAGTAGTTCAGTGTATACAAAGATGCTGGGAAGCTCAGACTGGGTAGAACCCACTGCAGCTCAGCAAGGTCTACTGCCTCTCTAGATTCCACCTGTGGGGGCAGGGCATAGCAGAAAAAAAAACGCCACAGACAGCTTCTGCAGACTTAAACATCTCTGTCTGACAGCTCTGAAGAAAGCAATGATTCTTTCAGCATGGCATTTGAGTTCCAAGAACGGACAGACTGCCTCCTCAAGTGGGTCCCTGATCCCTGTGTAGCCTGACTGGGAGACACCTCCCAGTAGGGGCCACAGGCACCTCAAACAGGTGGGTGCCCCTCTGGGATGAAGCTTCAAGAGGAAGGATCAGGCAACAATATTTGCTGTTCTGCAGCCTCTGCTAGTGATACCCAGGCAAACAGGATCGGCAATGGACCTCTAGAAAACTCCAATAGACCTGCAGCTGAAGGGCCTTTTAGAAACAAAACTAACAAACAAAAAGGAATAGCATCAACATTAACAAAAAGGATATCCACACCAAAACCCCATCTGTAGGTGACCAACATCAAAGACCAAAGGTAGATAAAACCACAAAGATGGGGAGAAACCAGAGCAGAAAAGCTACAAATTCCAAAAACCAGAGCACCTCTTCTCCAAAGGATCGCAGCTCCTTGCCAGCAAGAGAACAAAACTGGATGGAGAATGAGTTTGACGAGTTGACAGAAGTAGGCTTCAGAAGATCAGTAATAACAAACTTCTCCGAGCTAAAGGAACATGTTCTAAACCATTGCAAGGAAGCTAAAAACCTTGAAAAAAGGTTAGACAAATGACTAACTAGAATAAACAGTGTAGAGAAGACCTTAAATGACATGATGGAACTGAAAACCACAGCACGAGACCTTTGTGATGCATGCACAAGCTTCAGTAGTTGATTCAAACAAGTGGAAGAAAGGATATCAGTGACTGAAGATCAAATTAATGAAATAAAGTGAGAAGACAAGATTAGAGAAAAAAGAGTGAAAAGAAATGAACAAAGCCTCCAAGAAATATGGGACTATGTGAAAAGACCAAATATACATTTGATTGGTGTACCTGAAAGTGATGGGGAGAATGGAACCGAGTTGGAAAACACTCTTCAGGATACTATCCAGAAGAACTTCCCCAACCTAGTAAGGCAGGCCAACATTCAAATTCAGGAAATACAGAGAACACCGCAAAGATACTCCTCAAGAAAAGCAACCCCAAGACACATAATTGTCAGATTCACCAAGGTTTAAATGAAGGAAAAAATGTTAAGGACAGCCAGAGAGAAAGGTCAGGTTACCCACAAAGGGAAGCCCATCAGACTAACAGGGATGTCTCTGCAGAAACCCTACAAGCCACAAGGGAGTGGGGACCAATATTCAACATTCTTAAAGAAAAGAATTTTCAACCCAGAATTTCATATTCAGCCAAACTAAGCTTCATAAGTGAAGGAGAAATAAAATCCTTTAAAGACAAGCAAATGCTGAGAGATTTTGTCACCACCAGGCCTGCCTTACAAGAGCTCCTGAAGGAAGCACTAAACATGGGAAGAAACAACCAGTACCAACCACTGCAAAAACATGCCAAATTATAAAGACCATCAACGCTATGAAGAAACTGCATCAATTAATGGGCAAAATAACCAGTGAACATCATAATGACAGGGTCAAATTACAACATAACAATATTAATCTTAAATGTAAATGGGCTAAATCCCCAAATTAAAAGACACAGACTGGCAAATTGGATAAAGACTCAAGACTCATCGATGTGCTGTATTCAGGAGACCCATCTCATGTGCAAAGATGCATATAGGCTCAAAATAAAGGGATGGAGGAAGATCTACTAAGCAAATGGAAAGCGAAAAAAAAAAGCAGGGGTTGCAATTCTAGTCTCTGATGAAATAGACTTTAACCCAACAAAGATCAACAGAGACAAAGAAGGCCACTACAGAATGGTAAAGGGATCAATTCAACAAGAAGAGCTAACTATCCTAAATACATATGCACCCAATAGAGGAGCCCCTAGATTCATAAAGCAAGTCCTTAGAGACTTACAAAGAGACTTAGATGCTCACACAATAATAGTGGGAGACTTTAAGACCTCACTGTCAATATTAGACTGATCAAAGAGACAGAAGGTTAACAAGGATATCCAGGACTTGAACTCAGCTCTGGACCAAGTGGGCCTAATAGACATCTACAGAACTCTACACCCCAAATCAACAGAATATACATTATTCTCAGCACCACATTGCACTTACTCTAAAACTGACCAGAATATTGGAAGTAAAACACTCCTCAGCAAATGTAAAAGAATGGAAATCATAACAAACTGTCTCTCAGACAACAGTGCAATCAAATTAGAACTCAGGATTAATAAACTCAATCAAAACCACACAACTGCATGGAAAGTGAACAACCTGCTCCTGAATGGCTACTGGGTAAATAATGAAATGAAAGCAGAAATAAAGATATTCTTTGAAACCAATGAGAACAAAGACACAATGTACCAGAATCTCTGGGACACATTTAAAGCAGTGTGTAGAGGGAAATGTATAGGACCAAATGCCCACAAGAGAAAGAAGGAAAGATCTAAAATTGACACCTTAACATCACAATTAATAAGATAATAAGAGCTATTTATGACAAATCCACAGCCAATATCATACTGAATGGGCAAAAACTAGAAGCATTCTCTTTGAAAACTGACATAAGACGAGGGTGCCCTCTCTCACCACTCCTATTCAACATGGTGTTGGAAGTTCTAGCTAGGACAATGAGGTAAGAGAAAGAAATAAAGGGTATTAAATTAGGAAAAGAGCAAATCAAATTGTCTCTGTTTGCAGATGACATGATTCTATACTTGGAAAACCCCATTGTCCAAGCCCAAAATCTCCTTAAGCTGATAAGCAACTTCAACAAAGTCTCAGGATACAAAATCAGTGTGCAAAAATCACAAGCATTCCTATACACCAATAATAGACAAACAGAGAGCTAAATAATTAGTGAACTCCCATTCACAATTACTACAAAGAGAATAAAATACCTAGGAATCCAACTTACAAGGGATGTAAAGGACCTCTTCAAGGAGAACTACAAACTACTGCTCAATGAAATAAAAGAGGACATAAACAAATGGAATAGCATTCCATGCTCATGAATAGGAAGAATCAATATCATGAAAATGGCCATACTGACCAAGGTAATTTACAGATTCAATGCTATCCCCATCAAACTACCACTGACTTTCTTCACAGAATCGGAAAAAACTACTTTAAAGTTCATATGGAACCAAAAAAGAGCCCGCATTGCCAAGACAATCCTAAGCCAAAAGAACAAAGCTGGAGGCATCATGCTACCTGACTTCAAACCACACTACAAGGCTACAGTAACCAAAACAGCATGGTACTGGTACCAAAACAGATATACAGACCAATGGAACAGAACAGAGGCCTCAGAAATAACAACACACTTCTACAACCATCTGATCTTTGACAAACCTGACAAAAACAAGCAATGAGGAAAGGATTTCCTATTTAATAAATGGCGCTGGGAAAACTGGCTAGCCACATGTAGAAAGCTGAAACTGGATCCCTTCCTTACACCTTATATAAAAATTAATTCAAGATGGATTAAAGACTTAAATCTAAGACCTAAAACCATAAAAACCCTAGAAGAAAACCTAGGCAAATTCATTCAGGACATAGGCCCCATGCCTATGCAAGGACTTCATGACTAAAACACCAAAAGCAATGGCAACAAAAGCCAAAATAGACAAATGGGATCTAATTAAACTAAAAAGCTTCTGCATGGCAAAAGAAACTACCATCAGAATGAACAGGTAACCTACAGAATGGGAGAAAATTGTTGCAATCTACCCATCTGACAAAGGGCTAATATCCAGAATCTACAAAGAACTTAAACAAATTTACAATAAAAAAGAAACAACCCCATCAAAAAGTGGGCAAAGGATATGAACAGACACTTCTCCAAAGAAGACATTTATTCAGCCAACAGACATATGAAAAAATGCTCATCATCATTGAAATGCAAATCAAAACCACAATGAGATACTATCTCATGCCAGTTAGAATGATGATCATTAAAAAGTCAGGAAACAACAGGTGCTAGAGAGGATGTGGGGAAATAGGAACACTTTTACACTGTTGGTGGGAGTGTAAATTAGTTCAACCATTGTAGAAGACAGTGAGGTGATATCTCAAGAATCTAGAACTAGAAATACCATTTGACCCAACAATCCCATTACTGGGTATATACTCAAAGGTTTATAAATCATGCTACTATAATGACATATGCACACGTGTGTTTATTGCGGCACTATTCACAATAGCAAAGACTTGGAACCAACCCAAACGTCCATCAGTGACATACTGGATAAAGAAAATGTGGCACATACATACCATGGAATACTTTGCAGCCATGAAAAAGGATGAGTTCATGTCCTTTGCAGGGACATGGATGAAGCTGGAAACCATTATTCTCAGCAAACTATCACAAGGACAGAAAACCAAACACTGCATGTTCTCACTCATAAGTGGGAGTTGAACAATGAGAACACATGGACACAGGGCAGAGAACATCACACAAGAGGGCTTGTTGGGGAGTGGGAGGCAGGGGGAGGGATAGCATTAGGAGAAATACCTAATGTAAATGACGAGTTGATGGGTGCAGCAAACCAAGATGGCACATGTATACATATGTAACTAACCTGCACATTGTGCACATGTACCCTAAAACTTAAAGTATAGTAAGAAAAATATATATGTAGTCCAAAGGGTTCTACTTGTCAGGACACCCCTTAGAACATTACATTGATCCATTTTATCAGTGACATCACAGTAATCAGACCAGATATACAAGACACATTCACTCCATGTATAGTAGGAAATAAACCCACCATATCAGTAAACTCTTGGGGTTTAGTGCTCTGGAACATAACCCCCAAAGTAGAGAACAGATTATTGTATCTCACCACTCCTACTAAAAAGAAAGTAGCACAATGTTGGTAAGCTTGTTTAATTTATGGAGGCAGCTTATTCTACACTTGAGAATATTGTTCCAGCCCATTTACTGAGTGTCTCAGAAGGCTACTAGCTTTCATTGAGGCCAGGTAAGGAAAGAGCTTTGTAAGTATTGGTTGGAATGTGAGCATCCCTGTTTTGTGGGCCAAATGGCCAGCAGACCCTGTGATACCCTAGGTATCCATTATGAAAAGAGATGCTGTGTGGAAATCATGTCAAGCCCCAATAGGAGAATCACAACATGGACACATGGCTCTAGAGCAACACCATGCCATCTGCAGCAGAGAGCCAGACAGCATTCAAAAACAAGCTTCCGGGCTCTGGGAGAGATGGACCATCTTTCTCATTCAGCTATGATACTTTAGTTTTCCCATGAATCAGGTTCTTCTCTCATCAGCTCACTGCACACACTCACCATGGTTTATTGCCTACATTTTCATGGCCTATACAAAACATTTCTGCCCATACTTCTGACATATATATATATTTTCTGTCTCTACTTGCCCTCTGAGATCCAGATCTAATTGCCTATTTTATTTGACAGATGACTTCAAACCCAACATAGGCAAAACTAACTTTCTAATCTAAATCATATATATTTATGATTATATATACACAGATCACACACACACACATATATAATTATGTATATACATACACACACCCTCTTTTGATTAATGACAATTACCCAAGTAAAAAAAAAACCTAAGAATAATCTTGTATTTTCTCATTTTTCATTTAACCCTTTTCTTACATGCAATAAACAACCAAGTACTGCAGTTTTCACCTTTTAAGGTCTTTTATATCATTCCTTCCATGTACACCTCTGCTGCCTTAATCCAGCCCCTTGTTCAGTGGTGAGTAAATAAAATGTTTTACAACTGCCTCTCTGGAGAAGAAAAAAAATGTACTGACTTGTATTGTTGCCATTTTCTGTGATGTAAATACTTCCACCATAGCCAATTTCAAGCTTAGAATGTGACAATACTAAACATGGAATTAGGATGAAAAGTACAGTAGCACAGTTTTAGGTAAACAACTTCTGAAACATACAAATAAAATAGAGTAAGTTAATTACAATGTGAGTTTTCATTACCTTTGTTTGAAATATGTTAATTATAAATTTATATCGTTTAATTTTTAACAATTACTATGTTTAACACAATTTTGACTTGTAAACTTCTGGAAATTTAAAAATTCGCATCTGTGAATTGCTTCAATTTAATCTTGGATCACTGAGAGGGAGAGAATATTTTACCCTTCTTCCTCACTCACCATGACTACCGCTTGCCATCCAGGGTAGAGGACAGGGAAGACTTCCGTGATAGGAAAAATGCCTTTATGGCCCAAGGTGCTCATTCTGTTAGAATTAGCCCATCCCACAAAGCCCCAGATGTCTTCCTTTCACCGAGCCATCTTTTGTGCTTCACTTCCCTCAATATATACTCTTTTGTTTCTTATGATGCTCAAAAGTTTTGAAAACGTTTTTAAATTTTTGAAGGATGTATTTACTATTGAATGTGAACATACTCTGTACTGTTCAAACATAGTAGATGATGACTCTGTGGAGTAAATGCCTCCAGAGCTAAAATGGAAAACTCAAAAGCTATTACAAATTATCCCAATCTTCGGCACTCTGAAGAAAATAAGAGAAGAGAAGAGAAAAAAACATGAGACTAACTGGGGGAAGAGCAGGTAACAAGCACCCTACCCTGGACCCTGCACTTGATAGGCCCCGGCCCCGTGGCATAGAATCATGCTGCACTCACTGAGCAAGGAGGCTACATGGGTAAAGGAGGTGGCCACCAGTATCCACACCTCCCTTTTCTAGACTGCGCTTCGTACTCAAATAGCACTGGGCCCATTATAGGACCTATGCAGGCCTCTTCCCCACGTTCTTTCTCTGAGGGAGGACTGCTTCTGTGCCACTAGGCCAGATGGGTAGCCAAAGGGATTGCTGGTGCCTGGTGGAGAGAGGTTAGGAGGGAGCTTTGTGCTTGCAGGCCACATGTTCAAATGCATGTGCACGAGGACCTTTGTGGTATGACACAGAGCCACAGTGGGAAAAGAAGGGGGCAGGCCACAGACCAGGCCTCTATTTGTAGTCTACCCAGGGCCACCAAATGTTAGAGGTAAGCCTGGGCAAGAATATTCCGAGCAGAGAAAGCAGGAAGTGGAGAGGCCTTGACCTTTCTCTTCCTAGTGTGAATCTTCTCAGCATCATCTCAGAAATCACTTGACCTTCTTTCCTAACCCCATAGATAAACAAGATTTTCTCTATGATCATTGAGGAGGGATGATACCACCACAAAGAGCACCACCACTCCCCGACCCAGTGCCTGACAAAGCTACTCTTCTAGAGGTCCGTATCTAAGAGTTTCTCTCTTTTTAATATCAAGTTCATTACCTGGGGGACTTTTGTTCTGTGCATGTTTGTGATTTATTAGATGTTTATATGGGGTCCTCATAGGACCTAACAATGTCCTATGTTCCAGTTTCCAAGTGTCCTACACTGCTACAGAAGCCTGATTCCTTTGGAAATTCTCAATTCTGGTATATTATGATTTAGTGTCAATGACAACAGCAGTCAGTTCTGGGACAAATATATACCTTGTCAGTGTGTATTGCTCTACACTGACTCTGACAGGACCCCCACAGGCATCAGCAAAAACAAAACAAAACAAAACAAAACAAAAACCTGATTCCACAGTCAGTGCTCTCCAATGATAAGACTATCTGTCACTACTTTAGAAAGACCATGATAGCCTGTTGTGGCATCACCAGGCTTAATGCTCTGCCCTCCAAGGTCACCAACCCCTTGGTACAATAAAAGAATGTAAGGCATTTTGTTTTTATCTGGCCAAGTGCCTTAACTTGTATCTTGTACATAAGTCAAGGAGATGAGCCCAAGACATCTCACATTTAATCTCACCTTCACTTAGAAAGCTTGCACAGATTCAGGAAGAGAACTGATACTAAAAAAAAAAAAAAAAAAAACGTAATCTAGAGTGACATTAAACTCTAAGCCTTTACAGTCTTTTTGAGAGTAGACAAACTTCCTATGTGAAGATTGTGTGTGTGTGTGTGTGTGTGTGTAATAGAGTATGTGAACATATTTGAGAGCAGTAACAAAGGGTAGCATGGAAAACAAGGGTAGCATTGCAAAAGAAAGAATCTTTGGAGCAAACCAGAACCCAACACATTTGTATTCTTTCCTAACAAAGAGTGAATGTTCAAAAATAAAAGCAATCTTCAGATGCTGAGCTCTTAGCTATCTTGTTCTACTGCTCCCATAATTGCCCTTAATATATCTGATGAACTCTATGAACCACTGGGTAACTGTCCTTTAAAAAGACATCTCTGTTGTCTAATCCTTAATGTTTGAGTTCCCAGGCTGCCTGTTCACTGGAGTCTTCCTTATAGTCAATTCTTTGAGGAATTCATTCAGCTTAATTTTAGTATCACGCAGGGACAGTTGTGCTTCTCTAACTAAGTTCTTTTAAAGCAACTGCTTAAATGAGAGAATTCTCCATAGGACCTTACTGTGGCTAATTGTCTCAGTTGTAATCATCTTTGAAGGGAAGCATCTGCCATCACTCCCAGGGTGAGTGCGCAGGTTTTTTTCTGCTCTCTCACAGCCTTCATCTAATCTCTCATTTATTAAGATTGCAACGGTGAGGTATTTCATGATATCTTTTCCCCTGCCTTAGATAAACTCACTTAATTTAATCAATGAATAGTCAGTGTAGTTTCACTTCCTAGCTTCTCATTTGTCTTGCTGACATTGCTTGTAATCATTTCTAAGCATTTTATGTTCTTTTTCTTTATTGTTTCAAATAGAAATTTCAAGTGAAGAGTCTTTACCCTCGTTATTCTGAAATTTAGGAAATATGAACTTGCTACATCTATCTAATTTCATTATTCATGACAGCCAAGAGACAGGGCATTGAAAACAAAATTTGTGTTTAATATTGTCACGGAATAGCTAATATGGAAATAAACCATGTTTATAAAATTCACATTTGACTGGTAGTTTATTAAATTAAGGTTTGCAATCACCGGTATTAATAGTTTGGTACTTGTTGTTGTTAGAGATCAGTAGTTTTAAAGCCATTTAATATAAAGTATTTCATATATACTGATGACATTTCTTCAAAGGCATGAAGGAAAAAAGAGGCTGTTTTTTAAAGAGGTATGTATAAAATATACTATGTATTCTCAAAATCAAGTCATTTGGCTTGACCATTTAAACATTCTTTTAAGTAATGCTGCATTTAAAAATAAACTAAGGTCTATGGGGTTGAGTTCATAATCTTTTGTTCATAGCATACTGTCACTATTGGTCTATGTATGGCCTCTTTGGTCTATGTATGGCTTCTTTGTGTGTGTGTTTATTTATATATATATATAAAAAACAGGCCCATGTATCCCTACACTTATCATGAGACCTAGAAAATTAACAAGAAATTGTATCTCCCGATGTGATTCTCCCCCACTCTTTCCTCCTTCCACTCCCACTCCAGTTAATTATTACCCTGAATCCTTTGCATATTATTCCAATCTTTTTCTAAAAATACAGTTTATTTTATTAGTATTTCTAAAAATATTGTTCATATTTTTTTTTAGTTATATGAAAAGTACATAATATTGTATATAATGTTCTGGAATTTAATTTTATCTAAATTTTTTGTGTATATTATGTGAACATCTGTCCACATTGTCAGTTGTAGCTGTAGCTTTTAATTTCTATGTTTTGTGATTATTTTAAAGCATATTTTTTATGCTATCTTTTTATAAAAAGTTTTCTGGATAAAATAAATGGATAACATACATTAGTTGCACACATTTTTACAGCATTAGAAATATTAATATTACATTCAGATAAAGCTAGCTCAAGATGATACTCAATATTAAGCTTCTATTCTGAATGGAAAGAACAAGACAAAGATCTAAGTAGGCAGTTTTGCTTCAAAACCAGAAATTAATGAAACTGAGATTTTACCACCATTAAAAATTATGAGAGTAAATGTTATTTTCAAAAATGTAATTAAAAGATTAAATTATTACCACTGTAGTTTAACTTTTTACTGAACAACTTTAACCAAAATATTGTAACCAAAACCTTTCAACATCATAGGCTGAGGACAAATGTGAGATACAGGTGTTAATGAAGCCCAGCTTCCTCCTCTGTCTATTTTAGGAGTGGCAGGAGCACCTGGCACAGGTCTTGCATGCAGTTTCTCCATTGTGTAAACAGTGAGGGGCCAACTTTCCAAATGGCACCTGGATATTTAAATAATGCTACCTGCCTGTACACATGCCGTTGATAGTACCATCCCACAGTAATGCTGGGCTTGACCATGTGACATGCTTTGGCCAATGGGAATACAAACTTGACTCAAACAGATACTTTTTTAAAGTACTTGCACATTTCCTTTTCCCTGTCTCTGCCATGGGAATATGCCAGGGATACCTACTGGAGGGAAGTGAGAGACACTTGGAGGAATCATCCCAGCCAAGGCTCTCCTAGAACAACAATAAACCAACCAACCTAATAGCTAATGTCAGACCTATGAGAAAACCCAGCTGGGATCAGCCAAGCCCAGCCCAGATCACCAGAGCCCCACCTACCTATAATCTGGTGATTAAAAAAAAAAAAAAAAAATGGTTGATGTTTTAAGCCACTACGTCTCTTTGGAGGGGAGGTGGTGTTTTGCTTTGTTTTTTAAATTTTTTACGGGCAAACCACTCAAAATTGTCTGCTTGGGTTCACTAACCTGACCGTTGCTAGGCAGTAATCACTGTCTCCCCACTTCACCCCTGCTTCTTGGACAAATGTTCTAGGATAGTTTTCCAGACGTTGGGGTGAATGTCTTCCTTACTGATTTTTCCTCCTCCTACCCACAGTTTTCTGTCTGTTTTTTCTGTCATAGCTTCTTACTCTTTTTATCCCTATCTTTGAGTCAATTCTCCTCTTTGCTTTCTTAATAGGTCTTGATGGCACATTATAATCATACCCAAAGGATTAACTACCAAAAAACTAGTTTCCCTTTCCTTAAAGGCAAATAAAACCTTAATTTTCAAATGCTCCCAGAAGTGAAGATAGCACCAGGTTATAGGTTGGTTGGTAGGCTCTGGTAATCTGGGCTGGGTTTGGCTGATCCCAGGTATGTTTGCTCATAGGTCTGACATTAGCTATTATTTGGTTCTGAGATGGTAATAAGAAGGTGGGGATGGGGAAATACTGGGGCTCTTTGAGTGTTCAGATCCTTCTAATGCACCAGAAAGAGTTAGAATAACAAAACTGATAAGTGATCAAATTAGAACACATTAAATATTTCTATCCTCACTTCAAGTACTCTTTGCAAGTATGTGTGATCCAAATTTCTGCAGGTCTTACCAGTTTAATTTCATGTTAATACTGATGACTCATATTTTTAAAAGAACCTTATCCCCCATGAAGTTTTGCCTGTTAATATCTGCTAATATTCAGAGACTGTGTCACATATGTCACAGCCATTCCTTCGGTTGCATTCACTACTTGGATTCTGAC
>NW_012101530.1:5705-11502 GCF_000951045.1 Mandrillus leucophaeus | reverse complement strand
CTCATTAAATTGTCCTATGTTTGCATGAATCTCAGTGGTAGGTGCAACTTGGGCTCAAGGTGGGATGGGACCCCCCTCCATGTATAATGCCTTAGGAAAGCTTTAATATGCTGTAGAAATAACATTAACACTATTCTTTTCTCTCTGTTCTCTCAGTGAATAATCAGATCATCATAGAAATGGCTAGGTCTGAGTCATTTCCAATATCTCATTAAACTTTTTAGTCATCATCCCTCTGGGCTTAAACTGTGAAGGGAGAAGAGACCTCAAATAACCTCCCACATCTCTGCTCCCCAACAAACCTACCACACCTACATAGTGTCTGGCACACGGAAGGCATGTAATACCTATTTGATGAATGACGGAATGTACAAACACTTCCCTACCCATCTACAACTTCAGTTTCAAGGATTATGAAAGTAGTCAAAGTAGAAAAAAGAAAAAGACCAAAAAATACATGGCAAGAGTGGCTAGTTCAAGTTGCCTGGGGCCCAGAGAATTTGCCCACACTCAAATGCAGCAGAGCATACGACAGTTGCTAAAGCAGGACCAAAGTGCCATTGCTCTTTCCTCTTCCCCACGTCAAGCTCTATATTCCCTTTTATACAACCAGCAACTGGCTTGGGAGAAAGTGTCTAACAAGTAATTATAACCGCAGCCAGATTTGCCCTTGTTCTATTTCCAAATTGTAACTGCATTCTACTTTGTTTATTCTTTACTCTCAAAATTACCCGTTTCACTATGGTATTTATAAACGTATTCCTTTTAATAGCCAATTTCAACACTACCTTGAGAGAGAGAATTAGGAAACATTCTCTTTGTCAGAGCTCAAAATGATATACTGCAGAGTGAAAGAGCGCTTTTATACAATATAAATACTTAACTGTTTTGTTAACGTATTAGCTGAAGTCTTACAAAAAGAAAAAAGTAGACACTGACTGAGTCTCAGAGGTGATAACAAAGCTGTTCAGGCAGCTAGGCCAGGAAACATCTTTCTGTTTTCCTCTGGAATAACAAATCTGCCAAAGTCAGATTTACAAAGGAAAATCCATGTGACTTCTAGCCAAGAACTCTTGAAACCCAATTAATTAATTAAAATTAAATTAAAATTTAAAAATTACATTATAATTCAAAACAAAAGTATTACATAAAAAGCACACAGAGAGAGAAAGAGAAACAGTGTCCCTGCAAATAAAAAAAGCACAGCAGGAAGACATGTCAGTCAGACATCTGTATACTTGCATCACTGTATTTTGAAACAGTTTCTTAATTTCTTATAGAAACTAAGAAAATTTTGGACATTATGATAAATTAAATAAGTCTGAATCAGGAAAATGCAGAAATAAGGCAACTGAAGAGACAAAATATTTCAGAGATCTAATAGAACTCAGGAAAGAATTAGAAATAAGAGAAAAATTATTTCAGAAACAAAAGCTAAGATAGGCAGAATATATGAATGAATAAACACAATACCTTAAGAGATAGGGTGTAATAAACACAATGGTAAATACCTATTCTATAAGCATGAAAAACTATTCAAGCAAAATGGGCAGATATAGAAGATAGGTAAATAAAATCCAACACACACACACACACACAATAGGAATTGAAGGGGAAAAAAATTGAATACAACAAATACTAAAAACCATAAATCAAGAAGATTTTTCTGAAATAACAATAAAAAAGATTTAGAACTATGTTGGAAATGATATACTTCATATCTGGGAATACCAACTTAAGACTATTAACACCAAAAGATATTCTGCTAAATGCACTAGACGTTTAAGAAAAGGAAAAATGTTCTTAGCTTCCAGTCAAAAAGACAAGACACCCATAAAGGTGAGAAAGTGATTATCATCATTATATTATATATATATTTTTTCATTTATTTACTTTTGAGACAGGGTCTTGTTCTGTTGCCAAGGCTGGAGTGCAGTGGCGCAATCACGGCTTACTACAGTCTCCACCTCTTGGGCTCAAGCAATCCTTCCACTTCCACCTCAGTCTGCCAAATGGCTAGGACTACAGGTGTGAGCCAACGCAGCCAGCTAATTTTTTTTTTTTTTTTTTTTTTTTTTGAGATGAGTTCTTGTCATGTTGCCCAGTCTCAAACTCCTGGGTTCAAGCAGTCCTCCCACTTTGGCCTCTCAAAGTGCTGGGATTACCCATCATTATGTTTTCACAGAAATTATTTATGCTGGCAGAGAATGTAGTAGTAGGTTGAGATTTTTAAGAGAAGTAAATGTGAGTAAAGGACTTTATAACAATTGAAACCGATATTCAAATATAAAGGCCAAAATCTTTTAAGAATATGCAGAAATGCAGGGAATATTCTTCCCATGAATACCTCCCGAGGAATCTACTAGAGAGAGAGTAAGCTTCAGCCTAAAGGATGGTAGAAGACAGTAAATACAGTATGAAGTGGCTATGTGTTCTAACAATATAGATTTACTACAACTATGAAAAACTTGGGAGAATGGAAAAGTATATGAAAAGTAGAAGGAGCTTACGGATTTTATTATAGCAAATTATTAATTATGTTAATAATATTGAGAACCAGGATTTTTGATGTGGGAGAAATAAAATTCTTATTTAAAATGAATAAAACTAGTACAAACCCTATAGCTCTGTTATGAACTGAATGTTAGTGTTCCTCTAAATTTATATGTTGAAGCTTTCATGCCCAATGTGATGGTATCTGAGATGAGGCCTTTGGGAGATAATTAGGATTAGATTAGATTAGATTAGATTAGATTAGATTAGAGAGTGGGGGCCTCATGGTGGGATTAATGCCCTAATAAGAAGAGGAAGACAAATTCTCTCCCCCAACTTCACTCCGTTACATACTGAGGAAAGGCCATATGAGGACATTGCAAGAAGGTGGCCAACCAGAATCTCACCCTGCTGGCACCTTGATCTCAGACTTCCAACCTCCAGAACTGTGAGAAAATAAATTTCTATTATTTAAACCATCCACTCCCTCGTATTTCACATGGCAGCCCAAGCTGACTAAGACAGCTCCAAATACAATTTGAATAATATTTGTATAAACTCTTAATACATTCTATTTTTAAAAACATGTATTTCTGAGCCCTGTCTATTGATCATGACTAGCAATGACAACTCAATGGCAAAGAGAATGCCTATTGTCCTGACAGTTGTCCAATTGTCTCTACTATTTTCCACTAAATGAACTAGGGCTTCTTGGAAAAAATGGCTGATTCTAGATCTAGGGCAGAAATGTAAAATAGGAGATTAGAACATCTTGTCATTCCAGAAAATGAGGAGGCAAAAAGAGAAAAAGTCTCCTAGGATTAAATCTAAAGGATTTGAAAACCAGTTTGAAGGAGCTCCCACTGGTGACAGTAGGAATAATTTGAATAGCAATAAAAATAATGACTATAAAAATTGTACACATCAAATAAGTTCGAATTCATGCATTCATTTTGATATTATAAAGTACCCACATTGATAACCATTGGAGGAATTTAGAAAACAAATTCAGTATTTTGAAAACAGTGAAATAAAAAGAAGCAAGCATTTATCATGTATTTCTACACCAACTAAAAGTACATATTTAATGATGAGCATTTTCAGTTTAAAGAAATATGCCAGGTCAAAAGGGAAGAAGAAAAGACAGCATTACCATCCATTGGCCTCTTTTTCTCTCTCCCAACAGAAGACTTAAAAGCCAAAGGACTTCTAAAACTAATTTTTAACAAATTAGTAAAGGTCAAAGTGAGAGTAATTATTCCAAAATAGTTACTTAGAGTAAGAAGGTGTGTCTTATAGATCAGGAGCCAAAGCACAAGTTTTCATCCCATTTACTATTTTTCTGTGGTGAAAACTGTGCCATCCATTCATCAAAAGGTATTGGATGGAATTCTTTGCATATGTATTAAAAAGTTGGAATATGAAGTAAAGATAAAATGGAACGCCTACTTCGAGAAATCTTCAACATTTGAAGAAGTATGTTGATAATGTTTGTCTACATTTGTCTTACCTTTCACCATAGCCAAGAAACTAGGAATTTTATTTTAGTTACAAAATACAGGTTTTAGGTACTTCTATGGACTGAGTATTTGTGTCCTCCCTGCAACATTCTTAAATGTTTATTAGTAGGTGGGATGTTATTAGGTTATGTTATTTGGGAAGTGATTAGGTCATGAGGACGGAACCCTGATAGGATTAATGTCCTTATAAAAGAGATCCCAGAGTGATTCATTGCTGCTTCAGCGATGTGAGGACACAGTGAGAAGGTGCTATTCGTGAACCAGAAAACAGGACCGCGCCAGACATTGAAACTGTCAGCACCTTGATCTTGAATTTCCCAGCCCCCAGAACTGTGAGAAATAAATTTCTGTTGTTTAAGGTATTTTTGTTATAGCAGCACAAGTGGACTAAGAGAATAACTAATTTTTGTTATTAAATCAGAATTGAATTTATTTTGCCATGGATGAAACGAAAGCAACCGTATTTATGAAAAATAAAGTAGACACTCTGTTTTAAAGGCCCATCCTCCCAGTAGGTGGAGCTATAATGCTTGTAGACTGAAATAAACAGACTCTTGACTCTGTTTCCTCTCTCTTAAATCCTGGCACAGTAATGGAACCGCTGAAGCTTAACCTAAAGATGTCTTGTTCTGATTTTTATTTGGTAAATTGTTTATCAGCCCTAACTGTGCATTAAAATTATTTAGGTTGGTTTTTTAAGTTGCAAATACTTACGAGTATGCCTAGGAAATGGGTATTTTTTAAAAGTACTCCAGTGATTCTATTTTATAGCCAGAGTAGACAACCACTGGCCAGCAGGGGAAAGAAATCATATTCTATGGAGTAAGAATATAGAGAAGCAGTAATATGATAAAAGCCCTTTATAACAAGCATTTATGAGTTTCAGCATTTAATCCAATAACAAAAAAGTTAATGAACAGCAAACACAATGTTTCTCATTTATAAAAATTTGGTTCTTTTTTTGTCTACTTTTTTGGAAAATAAGAAATTTTATTTTTGTTTTTTACTGTGTAATGTCTATTTCATGTTAAGATGTGTTGAGCTTTTCAGTGATCATAAAATTTGGATAATATGTTCGTGTAGTCTCTCCACTGCTCCTCCGCCTTTTCCAATCAAAGTACGCTAGAAGCATGGAATAAATACAGTGATCTCTGGAAGCTTTCAGATACCCAGTAACAAGTTCTTTTCGTGGTCAACAACAGTTACAAGTGTCATTACCAGACACAGAAATGTGATCTTACTGTAAGTGCAGAGGAGGAGCAAGGGTGGCAGCCACTTCTGAGTTAGCCTCAATTTCCATCTTAATGTGTGGTTATCACGGTTATGTAGGAAGTACCCAAAACATCATTTCCACCATGACATTGCCAGCAGCGGCTTGTTTACTGTGAAACCGATAAAACTTACCGTTCTGGGCCTCTCACTTGCACGATCTTACGGCCTTATTGGGCCTTTTAATTTTTTTTTTATGATTATTACAAAATTGAAAAGTGTAAGATATTGTCTCTGCAATTGGTTAATTCCACTGACACTTTCCACTCCAGCTTTTCTTCTGTCACACTTACCTTTATGTTGGGTGGTGTTGGAAGAGCCACAAGCATTTTTGGGAATAGGCTAAGGAATATTTGAAGACACTTTTAGTTTGTTCTGGTGAGATTTATTTATGGTCTGGCAGTCATTTCCATGCATAGTTTAGTTAATGGTAGCAAGGTTCTATATGGTAGCAAATGGCAAAGCTAGGATTCACATCTGGCTTTGCCTACTGTATAACGTTCTTTATATTATAT
>NW_012101530.1:712-4990 GCF_000951045.1 Mandrillus leucophaeus | reverse complement strand
GGATGGAATTCTTTGCATATGTATTAAAAAGTTGGAATATGAAGTAAAGATAAAATGGAACGCCTACTTCGAGAAATCTTCAACATTTGAAGAAGTATGTTGATAATGTTTGTCTACATTTGTCTTACCTTTCACCATAGCCAAGAAACTAGGAATTTTATTTTAGTTACAAAATACAGGTTTTAGGTACTTCTATGGACTGAGTATTTGTGTCCTCCCTGCAACATTCTTAAATGTTTATTATTAGGTGGGATGTTATTAGGTTATGTTATTTGGGAAGTGATTAGGTCATGAGGATGGAACCCTGATAGGATTAATGTCCTTATAAAAGAGATCCCAGAGTGATTCATTGCTGCTTCAGCGATGTGAGGACACAGTGAGAAGGTGCTATTCGTGAACCAGAAAACAGGACCGCGCCAGACATTGAAACTGTCAGCACCTTGATCTTGAATTTCCCAGCCCCCAGAACTGTGAGAAATAAATTTCTGTTGTTTAAGGTATTTTTGTTATAGCAGCACAAGTGGACTAAGAGAATAACTAATTTTTGTTATTAAATCAGAATTGAATTTATTTTGCCATGGATGAAACGAAAGCAACCGTATTTATGAAAAATAAAGTAGACACTCTGTTTTAAAGGCCCATCCTCCCAGTAGGTGGAGCTATAATGCTTGTAGACTGAAATAAACAGACTCTTGACTCTGTTTCCTCTCTCTTAAATCCTGGCACAGTAATGGAACCGCTGAAGCTTAACCTAAAGATGTCTTGTTCTGATTTTTATTTGGTAAATTGTTTATCAGCCCTAACTGTGCATTAAAATTATTTAGGTTGGTTTTTTAAGTTGCAAATACTTACGAGTATGCCTAGGAAATGGGTATTTTTTAAAAGTACTCCAGTGATTCTATTTTATAGCCAGAGTAGACAACCACTGGCCAGCAGGGGAAAGAAATCATATTCTATGGAGTAAGAATATAGAGAAGCAGTAATATGATAAAAGCCCTTTATAACAAGCATTTATGAGTTTCAGCATTTAATCCAATAACAAAAAAGTTAATGAACAGCAAACACAATGTTTCTCATTTATAAAAATTTGGTTCTTTTTTTGTCTACTTTTTTGGAAAATAAGAAATTTTATTTTTGTTTTTTACTGTGTAATGTCTATTTCATGTTAAGATGTGTTGAGCTTTTCAGTGATCATAAAATTTGGATAATATGTTCGTGTAGTCTCTCCACTGCTCCTCCGCCTTTTCCAATCAAAGTACGCTAGAAGCATGGAATAAATACAGTGATCTCTGGAAGCTTTCAGATACCCAGTAACAAGTTCTTTTCGTGGTCAACAACAGTTACAAGTGTCATTACCAGACACAGAAATGTGATCTTACTGTAAGTGCAGAGGAGGAGCAAGGGTGGCAGCCACTTCTGAGTTAGCCTCAATTTCCATCTTAATGTGTGGTTATCACGGTTATGTAGGAAGTACCCAAAACATCATTTCCACCATGACATTGCCAGCAGCGGCTTGTTTACTGTGAAACCGATAAAACTTACCGTTCTGGGCCCCTCACTTGCACAATCTTAAGCCCTAATGGGCCCTATAAATGTTTTTTTAATGATTATTACAAAATTGAAAAGTGTAAGATATTGTCTCTGCAATTGGTTAATTCCACTGACACTTTCCACTCCAGCTTTTCTTCTGTCACACTTACCTTTATGTTGGGTGGTGTTGGAAGAGCCACAAGCATTTTTGGGAATAGGCTAAGGAAGATTTGAAGACACTTTTAGTTTGTTCTGGTGAGATTTATTTATGGTCTGGCAGTCATTTCCATGCATAGTTTAGTTAATGGTAGCAAGGTTCTATATGGTAGCAAATGGCAAAGCTAGGATTCACATCTGGCTTTGCCTACTGTATAACGTTCTTTATATTATATGAACCTGCTCTTCTTCGCTCTCTGACTCCAATATTTTTTTTTTCTTTTTTGTCTCTCCTCTCTTACCTGCACCCTGTATCTTATCCAAATGGGACTCCTCACCTTTGCTGGAATATAGCGTTGTTCATTTTCTTCCTTTGGTCAATTATAGTTTACTGGTTCTTATATTGTTTTTATTTGACACAAAACATTGACATTGACAATGTCATAAAACTCATGTGTCACTACAACAAGGACAGCAATGACACATTAGTTAAAGAATATCATAAATTTGAATAGTATTTACAATTAATCACACACTCATACACACCCTTCAAATCTTACAGCTCATATGTAAAAAAAAAGATGAGAGAGGTTTCCTCAAATTTGATAGCAATTCTAAAAATTTACATGACATTTCCAATAACAAGTTATGAAACTGAAGGAAAATTCTTCCTCAATAAAAATCACAAATTTTTATTGACCCTTCTAGAAGAAATATTAAATTATCTTTCTATCCTTTGTATGGATGTAATTAAAAAATTGTCATCATATAAAAAGGCAGTATGAATTATTATTTTTCCTGATGTTGTAATGTTTGTGGCCATGTGTCAACTTCGTACAATTTATAATTTGTTGTAATTTTGTATTCTAAATAAATATTCACTCTTGTGAAAATAATATTTTATATATTGTGTAAAATAATGTGCCCCCCCCTTTTTTTAAGGCCCCACAAAACTCAGAACTACCCCTGATTGCCAATAAAGTATTTTACTAAAAAAAATGTGGTGTCAAGTTAAATGTGTGCCACTGAGGGTTTGTTCTCTTATTTCACAAGCCCAAAATATCAATTACATGCTTAGTTAATAAAAATTAGCATCTAGTAAAAAATTCTTCTGTGTTACCTATTGTTATTTCTAAAGTCATGTATCCATATCCACTTGCCATGTTTTCTCTCTTAAGCAAAAATACTATGCTGAATGTGCAACCAGTAGATGAGGTGTACAGTTACTGCAGATGCACAGACATCATAGACATTTCAGGTAAAAGGTGGCAACTTGAGAAGTTGCAATCCACTTAAGTCATGATTAATACCTACATTTTAAAATGAGTAGTTCTCTAAACAAAAATTATATACATGCCATGAAAATACACTTCCATTCTTACTGAAACTGCCTTTGCAAAATTATAACTGAGGAGATAATGACAGTGAAAAAAATCAGACCTAATCAACTCTATATTGCTTCGAACTTTTAAGCTGTTCATTCTTGGGCATAGGCCAAACTAACTTCGGAAAGGAATCCACTTCATGATTTGACTCTGAAACAAAATTGATAACAGCCCTTTCCCAAAAAGACCCCTTCTTACCTGGTGGCCAGTCTGCCTTTGCAGGACTAACCAATTAGCTACAAGGTTAGAAATTACAGTTTAGGGGTTATGCAGCCTCCGGCTCCAATCTGAACCTCCCACATTGCTCCGGGGGATAACATCACTATTGTAAAACCTAGGATCAGTGCTTGAGATATTTTGCAGACCCTGCACTGGGTGGATCAGCTGACACCACCCAGACGGTTAATCTAGCTCAACCCGTTCTGCCATTTCACCCAGGAATGGAAGACAGCAAGAAAACCTCACTTTGATCCCCTGTGATTCCATCTCCAACCTGACCAATTAGCACTCCCCATTTCCCAAGCCCCTACCCGCCAAATTATCTTTAAAAACTCTGATCCCCGAATGCTCGGGGAGACTGACTTGAGTAATAATAAAACCCTGGTCTCCTGCACAGTCGGCTCTGCGTGAATTACTCTTTCTCTGTTGCAGTTCCCCGTCTTGATAAATTGGTTCTGTCTAGGAAGAGGGCAAGGTGAACCCGTTGGGCGATTATATTACTACCCTCCCTAGACAACTGACTGAATCTTTGGATGGCTGTATTACTAATAGCGAACATTATAAGAAAAAGGAAAAATCCTTACTTAAAGAAACAAGAAAAGAATAGGACTAGGAAACAAATGAAAGTAAAGATGAATAATTAAATATTATATACATGGGAAAACAATCTTTAAAAAAGTATGCTTTTATATAAATATATGTTGATATACATTTATTACAAACTTATTGATATAAAAGATGTTCAGCAAAGCATTTAGAAATAATAGTAAAATATATGACATCACCTAAAATTTTAAATAACCTTAATTGGTTAAATTAACTTAATTGGTTAAATTAAATTAAAATTCTCACAGAATGAGTGTTTTCTTTGATTTTTACCTAACTCTTGTTTCTGTAGCCAAATGTATGGCTGCAACTGATGAGCAAGTGTAGTTTGGATATAAGCGAAGTTGTCATTTATGTATGAAATGAGGAAGGCATTTGTTAG
>NW_012101530.1:0-257 GCF_000951045.1 Mandrillus leucophaeus | reverse complement strand
GGGAAGGGAATCCCTTTTCCTAGCCAGGGGAACTGAGACACACAACACCTGGAAAATCAGGTAACTCCAACCCCAATACTGCGCTTTAAGCAAACGGGCACACCAGGACATTATACCCCACACCTGGCCGGGAGGGTCCCACACCCACGGAGCCTCCCTCATTGCTAGCACAGCAGTCTGCAATCTAACGGCAAGGCAGCAGCCAGGCCGGGGGAGGGGCGCCCGCCATTGCTGAGGCTTAAGTAGGTAAACAAAGC
>NW_012101529.1:88574-88835 GCF_000951045.1 Mandrillus leucophaeus | reverse complement strand
TTTTTTGAGGTCTCTGGGAAGTAAAGGCCAGGAGAATAATATAAAGCCCAGTGATTTCAGCTCACGCTATCTAGGTGGTTCCGTGTGGGTTTTCTTATTTGGGCAGACTTTGCTTTTCTATCTGATTAGCTCTATCCTTTTTGATTCTTACATCTAGAATACTTCCGTTTCAGGAGTCTTTCATGCTTTTTTCAGTACACCAGTTAATTCATTCAAATGAGATCTCCTCTTGCAAATTTTAACTTTTATGTTGCCTCATTT
>NW_012101529.1:81021-83579 GCF_000951045.1 Mandrillus leucophaeus | reverse complement strand
GGGGTCACAGGCAGCATCAGCCCCTGGCTCTCTGGCCCCTGAAAGGGAACCTGGCTCTTTTCTCAGCTGGGGACCCCAGAGCCTGTGTCTCCTGCTGAGCCCTCCAGGCATGGGGTGTGGGCTCAAGCCCAGCAGGGTAGCCATGCCTGTGCGAGCAGCGCTGCCACCATCAGCAGCAGGTGCAGGACGCCAGGTCAGGTGGGTTTCAGCAGGGACCCCCTCCCCGTGGAGTCTCACAGAGGCAGACCCCTCTTGCCCCTTCATGGTGAGCTGCACTGGGCCCAGGCACTCCAGAAGCTCTTGCCTTTCTGTTCGCCCGGTTTGGCATAAAAGAAATGAAGGCAGCCCTGGGCTTCCCTCTGCCTCACTAACCCGATTCCCTGTGGACGCCCTCTAGCATCCCCGCGGCTCTGCCTCTGCTTCCAGCCCTCCAGCCCCTGTGTCCAGCGCACTCCCTGCCCCCCAGCTGTGGCCAGGCTCCCTGGCTCCCTTTCTTTAATATTTAGTTTTCAAATAAATGGAGCTTCATGGTAAAATCTTCAAAACGTTCTGAAGGACACAATGGAAACGCTCGTTTGTGACTGTGAGAGCAACCGCGAGCTTCCGATGCTCCCTGTCAGAGGCACCTGGGGCTGCGGGACAGAAGCGCGCGTCCTCCACCCTGTGTGTCTTCTCTGCCCTAGATTTGTGGGTTTTCTCACATCATGATAGATGTGAGAAACTGAGAAACATGACAGATGTGATAGACTGCCTACACACGCATATTTTATATCTTGGAGTCCTTTGTCAGCACGTAACGAGCTCCGTGCTGTTCTCCAGGTGGCACAGTGCTACGTTGTGGGAGCACTAAGGTTATTTGAGCCTGCCCTGTTTGGTGATTTTCCCTCTTTGGCTGCTGCAGTGAGTGACCCCTTCGTGGCCAATGGAAACAGTTCTCGAAGTGGGAGTTCTGTTTCAAAGAGAACTACCGATGTAGCTTTTATGATGATTGTCTTTTTGAAGCCTGTGAGGCTATACACCCTGCTGAGCGGTAAACAGTAGCACTTCTTTGTCCACTCCCTTATCTGCCCTATTAGCTGACTTTTATTTTTACCAATATGATGGGTGAAGAATGTTTCAGTGTAATTTTAATGGGAATTTTTCTTCCTGTGAGTTTAGCTTATGTTTCCTCTGTTGCACTATTTAGGCACCTGTACTCCAGCCCAGCGGGTGCCGGCTGTTTCAGGCTCTTTCTAAACTGTTCAGCTGTCACTAATGCACACTCCACCCCTCTGAAGCGTGAGGCTCTTGGCTCGCTCATCAGATCTGTAGCTTGCAGTTGAGGGGGATACAGGATGTTGTTGTTCAAAGTATCAAAGTGTTGGCGGCACAGAGCATTGAGAACTGATCAGCGCTGAACCATGTGCGAAGTGCTCCAGGGGTGTTCTCGGAAGGACTGACCTTGCACGGCGAATGAAATCGAAGGTTCAGATTCCCCTAAGACATTAGAGGCTTGATTTGCAGAGTTCAAGTTGCACCACATTGCTGATGGACATGTGGCAGGTGCCGCTGAGGTTGGTTCTGAGGGTCCTCCCCAAATCTAAATGGGAGATGTTACACCCCTAAGTACAACTTGCACATGAACGTTAAAGCAGTTGAAATATTTATTGGTGTTTCAGCTATGAAATTGGACATATTGCTGTAACAGGAAAAATCACGGTCAAGGTCTCAGTCCCATGAGACTGCCCCCGCTTCGCCAATGGCAAGTTCCAGGTCTCCCTTGCTTCTGACTGACCACCTAAAAATCGGGGTTGCCCTGTCCTTCTACTTAAGGTCAGTAACTTGCCAGACTGGCTCATGGCACCCAGGGCAACACCTGTTCGTTAACCCAGTTCGTTATGAAGGACCTGTGAACAGCCAGATGAAGAGGTGCATTGTTCCAGGCCTGGTGGGCGGGGGCGGGTTGCAAGTGCTTCTGTCCCTGGGGCGTGGAAATGCTGCCCTCCCAGAACGTCAAGGTTTTCCCCAACCTGCAAGCTCTCCAACTCCCACCATTTAGGGTTTTACAGAGGTGTCACTATAGACATGGTTGATGACATCTTTGGCTATTGGGGATTGACTCAGCTCCAGCCCTCTCCCTCCAGGTGAGAGACTGCGTTGGAGACTGACAGCTCCAGCCCTCTTGTCCCGCCTTGGTCTTCCTGAACCCCAGACCCACCCTGAAACTGCCTAGGGGTCTCCAGCTCCCAGGCCTGTCCCGACTACACAAAGGCACTCTGACACTCGAAAGATTCCAAGGGTCTTAGACGCTCTGTGCCCAGAACCAGCTGAAGACCAAATAGCTACGTCTCCTTGGATGACACAATCACAAGCTCTCATCAGCTGACGGTCCGGGGCAGGTGTGCAGAGAGAGCTTTGCTATGGCCCTGTTGCTGGCAAACTCTGTTTTCAATCCTTGCTGGGCCAACAGACGCTCTCTGGTCATTCCCCAAGCTGATTGAATTTCCAGTCTTTTCCGTTTGATTCCACTGTTCTGGCCCAGTTCTTCTGAAGCCTCTTTCAACATCGTTGCCTCACCT
>NW_012101529.1:78397-79731 GCF_000951045.1 Mandrillus leucophaeus | reverse complement strand
CCCCCCCCACAAAGTATACCTTCGGGACATTGGAAAAAAGACACCCCTTAATGTAGCCCCAAGGCCTCTGCTCTCCATGAACCTCCTGAGGGCGACTGCAGCATGGCGAGCAGGGAGCCACGGGCTTCTTGATAAAAGTGTAAAATGAAACTCTGTCTGAAAGGACCCCCATCTGTTAGATTTGGAACGCTGCCTCCACAGGTTCCATGGAGGACACGGGAGAGTCTACGGCCATGTGAAAAGCAGATTCCTGTGGCTCCCTCCCGGGGGAGCTAAGAGCTGTATCCCACGAGTCCTGCTTGCTCCCGTTGATCCCAATGCCCTAGCCGTCGGCATCTCTGCCAGTCATGAAAGAGCCTGTTGCACCGCAGTCCAGCAGGGCCACAATATTCAAAATGAAAATTGTAATGATCACGCTTCTGACTGCAAAGTCCCAAGTCGGAGAACTTCTCTCACTAAAGCAGCGGGGCAGGGGGAGCTGGACAGAGAAGCCGCCCTGGCTGTCAGGTGCTAAAAACTGACACCACCTGGCACCAGCGATGAGGGACTCACGCTCGACCCCGGAGGGAAGAATAACAAGGGGCCACCGCGGCCCTCTCCCAAGCTTCCAGCTGTCGGAAAGTCTTGTCCAGTCACCCACCTCGACATGCCACCTACTCACCTGCATTCTGTAGTAGTAGTAACGCATCATTCACGCCCCAGCAGGCCAAGTGGGCAGGAAAATGGGGCCAAAAAGTAGAAAACCGTGCCTGTAGAAAACAACGGCACGTGACTGAGCTTTCTGCGTTGTGCGTCCTCGTGGTGATAAAAACGGCCCTAACTGAGCTGAACGCCAGAATGAAAACGAACCTTCCTCCGTGTTGAAGTCGGATGAGGTGTACTTGGCTATCCCCAGTGCCTGCCTGTTTGGGGAGGTGATTACTGCAGGTCACACATGCTGTACAGGAGGAGGGCAGTGAACTCTGGAGCCAGGCTGGCCGGGTGCAAGTTCCAGCTCCATGGCCAGCTCTGTGATCTGGGACAATTCACCTATGTCCTCTGCCTCTCGGTTTCCTCCTCTGTAAAAGGAGGGTAATAGTCGCATCTATCTGAAAGGGCTATGTGAGAATTAAACGACCTTGTAAGGGGCTGAGAACAGTATCTGCTCTTGGTGAGCAGAAGGATGACCAGGTGGTGAACAGCAAAATACCCGTTTCGAAGCCTCAATACTGTTCCGTAGTGAGCAAAGACACAGCTCCTCTACGGACAAAGCCATTAATAGTCGATCCTGGCAGGCAGAGTGCAGATTCCTTCGAATCAGAAATTTGAACTCTGGCCAACGACTGCTGTACTGA
>NW_012101529.1:72368-74032 GCF_000951045.1 Mandrillus leucophaeus | reverse complement strand
AGTTCTCACCCCTCTCACCCCTGGGAGAAAAATCTACTTCCCAGTTCTCAGTCCTGCTAAACTATTGTTGAGATAAAGAAGGACCATGATAAATCCTATTGGCTAAGAGAAGAACGTTCTCCAGGTTGCCATAGGATAAGAGAGGAGGTGACAGAATCTGCAGCCATTTGGTAGAATATGTGGTATGTGAGTCATTCTGAGGAATACGTTAAAATTCTCTAGTCAGATCTTGGAAAATGATATTTCCAGTAGAGGGAATAATGTAACAAAAAACCCAGGCAGAAAACAAGTGTGTGTGGAGAAGAACTATAATGTGATGTGAATGAAGGGTTCGGTGTCATGAGTGAGAAATGGCTGACCGAAAGTAGGGAGATGCAGAGAGGAAAATACCACGGGAAGACTGAACATCACATTAAGTGATTTAGGTGATTCTGCCTGCAGTGCAAATATTTTGGGCTCTGGAGTGAAGTCATCAAAAGGTTTACGTCTGTAATGGAGGATTGGTCTAGAGAGCCTCTCAGATCCCACTCGACTTTGAGATCCTTGATTCCGGGTCACACCTGCGGGTCTGGAGGGCAGTTCTGCAGGGTCATGAAGGAAGGATTCCAGGAGGCTGGAACACGAAGGACATTCAGGTGACCACATCAAGAGATCAAGTGGGGTAACAAGAGCCTGAACTGAAAGGAAAGCAGTGTAAATATGAAGAAAGAGGAAATGGGAAACTGGTTAGAAACGATAAGTAGAGAAAAAAGGGAACGTGTGATTCCAAGGTTTAGAACAGTATTTGTAAGTTATAGTCCCCCAACTTCTTGCATAAACAGTATCTAAGAGAGTCATTTTAAAAAGAAGAGCAAACTTCCAAGGTTCACTGAAAGACATCAGCATCTCTGTGGAGTGAATTGGGGAAAGAGAATGAAGAGGTCTGTTCAACTTTTAGACACACAAAATGTGAATTGAATTGCGTGAGTGACACCAACAATGTGAAGAGATCTAGCAGGAGCTCTTTTTCCTCTTTTTGGCCTATGGTATTTAATCCTTCTATCATTATTATCGTCCTTTCTCTAATTTAATGTCTCTGAACCTGTATTCAAAAATCCACTGTGTACATGTAACATGTTTGTCAGATTATTACTAGACCCTCTAGGAGGTTTCATTAACCCAGTTTTCCCTTATTATAGCAATGCCACACTATCTTGATAGGTCAGGTGAGTCCTCCACCGTTTTTTTCCAAGTTGTCTTAGCTCTTTTGGGTTCTTGAAATTTCCGGACACATTTTGGAATCCTCTAGTTCATTTCTACTGAAAAAAAAAGTAAAAATAAAATCATGCTGGGATTTTGATTGGAATTGCATTAAACCTCTGACCCACAAGGGCAGAACTGACATCTTAACAATATTGAGCCTGCTGATCCATGAACACAGTATATCACTTCATTTATTTGGTTAATTTATCTCAGCATCACTGCCTGCTTTTCAGTGTATAGATCTTACACATCCTTTGTCAGATTTAGTCTGAAGTATTTCATGTTTTGATGTGCTATAAATAATATTGCTTGGTAAATTTCCATTTCCAAATATTTCTTTGCCAGTGTATAAAGAAATAAATATTGCTTATATGTTTAGCTTGTATCTTGCAAACTTTCCAAACTCACTTATTAGTAAGTAA
>NW_012101529.1:68615-72219 GCF_000951045.1 Mandrillus leucophaeus | reverse complement strand
ATGCTGAAAAGCAGTGAGAAAAAAGTCATCAGGTGGGAAGGTAAATACAGCCCTTGTTCTTCCATTTTGACCTGAAGCACCCAGTGTGATCATTTTCTCATTTGATTTTTGAGAGGACTTTTTGTTTCCTTTTTTTCCTTTATTTTTTAAAAATACACCTTATCTTTTAGGCAGTTTCACGTTCACAGAAAAATTGAGGGAAAGGTGCAGAGAGTCCTTCTATATGCCTTCCCTTCCCCCACGTGCACAGCATCCCCCGCTAACAACACTCCTGCCCAGAAGGAGCATTTGTAATAATTGAAGAACCTACGTTGACATATTGTCACCCAGAGTCCACAGTTTACATGAGGGCTCCGTCTTGGTGCTGGTTCTATGGGTTTGAACAAATATGACATGTATGCACCAGGATAGCATCGTACAGAGCAGTTGCACTAAAATCCTAAAAATCTCCATGTTTCACCTCATCATCTCTCCCTCTTTCCAACACCTGGGAACCACGGATATTTTCACTCCACAGTCTGGCCCTTTTCGGAATGACCTTTAGTTGGAAGCTGACAGTATTTAGTCTTTTCCGATGGGCCTCTTTTGTGTAGGCGTGCATGTTTAAAGTTCCTACGTGTCTTTTCATGGCTTGACAGCTCACTTCCTTTCAGTGCTAAAGAATATTCCATTGTTTGGATATATCACAGGTTATTTATCCACTCACCTAGTGAAGAACATTTTGGTTTCTTCGTTGCCTCCAAGTTTGAGCAATTATGAACAAAGCTGGAATAAAATTAGCAATTATGATTAAAGCTTCTATAAAAGTCCATGTGCAGGTTTTTCTGTGAACACAAGTTTTCAACTCCTTTGGCTAAATACCGAAGAGTGCAATTGCGGGATCACATGTTAAGAGGATATCTCGTGCCCATCAATGATACACTGGATACACAAAATGTGGCATAGTATATACCACGGAATACTACGCAACCACAAAAAAGAACGGGTTCCTGTCCTTTACAGGGACATGGATGAAGCTGGAAGCCATCATTCTCAGCAAACTAAAAGAGGAACAGAAAACCAAACACCGCATGTTCTCATTCATAAGTGGGAGTTGAACAATGAGATCACATGGACACAGGGAAGGGAACGAGACACACGGGGGCCTGTTGGGGGGTGGGGACAAAAGGAGGGAGAGCATTAGGACAAATACTTCATGCAACCAGGGCTTAAACCCTAGATGATGGGTTGACAGGTGCAGCAAACCACCATGGCACATGTATACCTATGTAACAGACCTGCACATGTATCCAAGAACTTAAAATTTAAAAATAAAGAGTAAAGTTGAGTTAGACAATGTGATAATTTTACAAACACTAAACATGTCATACCCACTTCCCCACCTCCCTCAAGTGCTTTCAACAGCATGCCATTGCTGTTAAGGGAATAAAGCATCTACCATCATCTCCCAGCCCCTGCCTGCCTGCCTTCATTCTTGTCTTGTGCCACTTTCTCCCGTGCTTACTTCCTTACACGTGCCTGATTCCTGCTGCAAGAGGCATTCTGCATGCACCCCCATCTCTGTTTAGACCGTGGTGTCCCTACACTCCACCCCCCTCAACAATCAACCTCTACTTCTCTCCAGACTGCAAGGGGCTCATACCTTCCAGAATGCATCGGTTTTCTACCTCTTATCCCAAGATACACCAGGTTCTTTTATAGCATAAATTTAGATAATCCCTCCTCCCTTTCTTTGGTGCACTTTCCTCAATTCTTCATCAGAAACCCATTAGAGAGATTGTCATATTAGTGTCCATTCTCCCCATCAGGCCGCAGGTTCGTGAGAGCAGGGGCCACGGTCATGTTGGTGAACCACAGTATTCTCAGTGACTATCCATGTGCTTAGAAAGTATTTGCTGAATGAGTCAATGGGTCTGCAGTTCTAACCAAAGCTAGAAGCTTGACTTTGGAAGAATGAAAGTAGATAACATCTCCAAAGCAGACCCTATAGCATGAGAAAAGAAGGGAAGAACAGAGGCAGAGCTGAAGGATGAATATCGGCACAGGAGTAGGTGAGAGTTCCAGAAATGCTGGGTTTTCACGTGTTTTTATTTACTTCATGTCTGTGTTTCCGTCCCTGTGTAGTGCGACTCTCATATCCCTCTCAATTACTACATTTCTTTACTGACAAGGACAGAGGTGGTGCATTGGACACACTACTAACCAGCATAGTCTCTCGGACTTGCAAGAAAATGTAGGAAAACAATCTAGAAATGGTATCTCAGAAGACAAAAAATCAAAAACATGAGAGTAAATGTGGGAAAAAAATCAATGTTTAAAGACAACTTCTCAACATATTTAGGAATCTCTGGGACCTAAAATTTCATCAGGAGTCCCCACACTTCTTTTTACATTGCTGTGTCTGCGTGTGTGTGTGTGTGTGTGTGTGTGTGTGTGTGTGTGTATTCAATAGAAATCTACAAAAAAAAAGAATGCTATTGCTAGAATAATGCTACTACAGGGGAGAAAAATGTAATCTTTTCTTCCACCCATCTTAGCTTCATTGGCTGGGGTTCCTATAACAAAACCAGATGAACCCCAAAAAAAGCAAACGGAGGCTTATTAGCATGTATATTTCATATTTTCATATAGACATGGGAGATACACTGGGAATGAGGGAATCTCAAAGAGACAGCTCAGGGCTTTCTTTTATATAACATCTTCAACAAGGATAATAAATGTTTATAGAAGTGCCAAGACAAAGTAAAAGGACTTTGGGTCATTGGGGGCAACAAATTGTGGGAAGGCCAATAAATGATAGATTTTTGTGTAAATTCCTCTGGTGCTGTTTCCCGAATGATAAGGGTCTGAAGTTGTCTGCAGAGATTGACCTGCGTCCTTTCTGGCAGAGAGGGGGAAAGGGCACTTTTGTCTTTGTAGAATATGATTATGTTGTGTGCTTTTCAGGAAATAGAGGGAAGGCCAGAGCGCTTCTTAATTGCCTTCAGCTCGAAATATTTTAGCATGGAGTGTTTTTTTCTCTGCACTATTCCTGCTGCAGATATCTTTAAAGGCATCAGTCGCATCCTAAACACTACTTGTGGGGAAATATTGAGCAGAACTGGAATCAAATATATAATTCAGCCCCACAGAATCTGAGCCACAGGACAGAGAGAACTGCCTGGGAGTCAAAGTACACAGTGAGCAGCTGACATTCTAAGAGGCTCCTTCCAGTAGATCGGCGCATAAACTCAAGTTCTTTTCACAGATTTGTCTTGTCACAGATTTTATATACAGATATATATCTGTAGCTAAAATGCCTACTTCATAGTGCAAGAAAAACAACATCTGGAGCCTTAGCCAGAAGCAGCAAAGACTCAGGCAGCCTGGTGGTGTCCGGTGGGGAAAGCCCACGAGATCCATCAGCATGTGGCCCTGCGAGCCGCCACCACTGACATACGTTTACATGCTAATCAATGTCAGGCTCATTTAGAACAAATTTGCATCCATCAAAGTCAAACAGCGAGCAGAGCAGCACATTTCCCTGTGTGTCAGTGGCCCCTGAGTTACCGGGGAGAACTTGAATTGCCTGACCCCTTCAACTTCCAAGCATCCCAGAGGGAAA
>NW_012101529.1:62829-64258 GCF_000951045.1 Mandrillus leucophaeus | reverse complement strand
TACAGCCGCAGCCCCTGCGTTACTGGGAGCAATAGCATCTTCTCCCCCTCTCGATATAAGGAACAATATCCCAGGGTGGGTGTAGATCCCCTGTGATATTGGGCTTAATGTCATCGTCTCCCAATGCAGATATTGAGCATAGTGTCACAGGGGGGTGTATACCTTCTTTGCTATCGGGAATAATATCCTCTCCCCTCAGGAATGTAGGCAAAATATCGAAGGGATTTTACAACTCGTGTGATATGGGCAGTAATATCATCCTCTCCCCACCTAGATGTTAGGAACTCTATCACAGGCACCCGTACACTTCTTGTGATATTGGGAGTCATATCATCCTCTCCCATCATGGATATTAAGAACAATACTACAAAGAAGGTGTACACCCCCTGGCATATTGAGAGTAATATGCTCTCCCCTTCGGGATATTAGGAACAATGTCGCAGGAGGTGTGTACAACCCCTGCGATATTGGGAGTAATATCATCCTCTCCCCCTGCATATAGGAAACAATATCACAGGAGAATGTACACCCCCTACTACATTGGGAGTCGTATCATCCTCTCCCACCCAGGATATAAGGAACAAGACGACCGAACGGATGTACACCCACTGCCATAGTTTCAATAATGACATCCTCTACCCCCTGCCTGTTAGGAATAACATCATAGAGGGGTGTACACTTTCTTCGATACTGGGAGTAATATCCTCTCCCCGCCGGATATCAGGAACAAGTCTATTAATTATTAATATTAATAAATATGAGAAAAATTAAGAGTAATCATCGATATTAATAATTACAATAAAGATAGTAAAATACTAAAAATGTTAACGATTAGCATTAATAATCAATAGTAATATCACTATTAATAATAATATCAGCAATTAATGTTACTTAAATAAAATAATATCAGCAATAATGTTACTAAGTGATGCTGGTAATAAAATAACAATATTAACACTTAATTTTCAGCATGCATAATCATATATTTAAAATAATTATCCATAATAGCAGTATCCTATTAATATCTTTGATAATTGTTAATATCGATCATGGATGTTTAATAATTGATCATATTATTACTCCTAATACCGCAGGGGCTGTACACCTACCTGTGATGTTGTTCTTAATATCCAGGGATAGAAAGCATGGGATTTTGTTCCTAATTATCAAAGGGGGGAGAGCGTAATATTACTCCCAATATGGCAGGGTGTGTACATTCACCCCAAGGGATTGCTCTTGCCCTTCAAAACGAGAGAGGATGACATGACTCCAGATATCGAAGAAAGTGCAAACCCACGTGCGATATTCTTTCTAATATCCAGAAAGGAAGAAGAGCGTAGTAATCCTCATACGGCAGGAGGGGTACACTCGCTCTGATATTTTTCCAAATATGCAAGGGGGAAAGAGGATAATTGCATTCCCAATATCG
>NW_012101529.1:54617-61033 GCF_000951045.1 Mandrillus leucophaeus | reverse complement strand
CAAGGACAGCCGTGTCCTTGGGAACGCAGAGCAGGGGTCTGAAAGTAACCTGGATCCCTGAATACCTCACGGAGCAGTCACCAGCCTGGAACATCCTCCCTCATGAGTTTACAAGAGAGAAAAACTCCTTGGTTCCTCAAACTACAATACTGCAGAGTCTCTGGTCACAGCATCCTTACCTACACTCGTCAGGAATCGGTCATGCTCATCAAGACATGAGAACAAAACTGCAGTGGAAGTCACACACTCACCCAGAACGCAGACCACCTGCTGCTCACATTCATCATATTAACACCAAAAAGCCACCGTGGTGGATATCCTGGATGTGGACACTCGGTGGCTTTTTGCTGGAGATGCGCTTTGTGCAGTTATCACACGACCATCTTGGCGTCAGCAGGGGCTGCGCAGATGGCAGCTGTGCACGTCACAGGGAGTCTCACTCACTGGACACTCAGCCAGCTCCCACTATCAGTGCCCGCAGAGTCCTCTCCTCCGGGAGCACGTGCTTGGACGCCACAGTGGCCTGTGGATCCACACAACAGCACTGTGTGCCCCAGGAGCTTAGCAAGTACCACTGCATCAATGCCTCCACAGGTGAGGCCGGGGGCAGAAGCCAACCTCAAGCAGTTACGGTCCTCCGTGGGGCTGGCGTCCAGGCAGGAAGGCGGCTCAGCGGCTCTCCTCTCACTGTGGAACTTCCTACGTCCCCACATGGACAGAACCGAAATAACACGCAACAAACAACAGGAACGAGAACACGACCAGCAGCTTCTGAGATGAGCAAGCTGGGCTGATCAT
This sequence comes from Mandrillus leucophaeus, assembly GCF_000951045.1. Taxonomy (NCBI): domain Eukaryota; kingdom Metazoa; phylum Chordata; class Mammalia; order Primates; family Cercopithecidae; genus Mandrillus; species Mandrillus leucophaeus. Next base: position 60,235 of record NW_012101529.1, on the reverse strand, counting down.
GAGACACCTGACGGGGACGGTGCCAGAGCCCCTCCCAGTAACCTGTGAGGACAGCGCTGCCAGCATCTCCCTAAAACCAGCCCAAGTCGAGTTAGACTCGAGGCTTTCCAGGAGTGGGTAGATGCATTCAATTTCACAGTCTGAACCTTCTAGGCCTTGTGTCATGGCCCTCGTCTCACATATGGGAACGCGGACACTGCACCATAGACCCGGCCCCAAGCCCTGGTTTCTTCTTCGACACCACACACCAGTACAGTGAGCACTTAGGATCTAGGCATTCACATAAAATACTGCTTAACTAAAACTTCTGATTTAGAACATGCTGAATTCCTACTCACAGAGCTCAAAGTGTTCTGTCCTAGGAGGCGGCAGTTGTAACTAAGCATGAGAGACGCAGGGATCAGAGTGGTGCCAACTATTAAATATTCCTCCAAATCTATTCACCAGGTCGCCATGCTATTGTCACCTGCTTCATTTTCTGTCCTTAAAAGACATAATAGTTACTTTTCAAAATAGACAACCTGTTTTATTGATGCTTAGCTATAAAGTAGCGAGCTACGTATCCAAAAGGGAGATATGGGAAAACAGAAAATGTCCACAAGCGATCGGGTGGGAGGCAGCTGCAGCAGCACCTGGCTCTGTTGCGTTGTGAGCCAGCCATGTGGGCTGGACAGCTCACTTAGCCACTGCAATTACATCATCTAAGATTTTGTTGCAGTTACTTTGATCAATTCTCCTTCCTGCTATGAAGAGTAAGGTTTGGGTTTTTTTTTGTGTGTGTGTGTGTGTTTTTTGAGTCAGAGTCTCGCTATGTCACCCAGGCCGGAGTGCAGTATTACAATCACGGCTCATTGAGGCCTTGACCTTCTGGCTCAAGCAATCCTCCAACCTCAGCCTTCCAAGCAGCTGGGACCCACAGGCGAGTTTGATTTCTTTGCTAAAGAATTTCTAATTCACCTCGCAGCGGGCCTGTCAGCGCTATATGCTTGGACGTCCACCTTGCCGACCGGCCTTGTGGTCTCTAAGGTGGATGGACTCCGGTTGCCCGGGCTCTGCACACGATGTTGAGTCTCCACGCCTGCCGTTGTATAAGGAACTGACAGCCCAGAGTGTCTCGACGTGCTATCGTGAGCTGGGCTTTATTCCACAGGGCGACTCTGCTTCCCGTGACGAGATGTAGCATGTGAGCACAGATCAAAGGGTATCAGCAACTAACCCATTCCCCTGGTACTAAGCAGAGGACCAAGAGTTTAGTTCCTTACTTATTTGCTACGGGCTTGATTCAAAAGAGCTTTCTGGGATCCTAGGGACAAACATCTCTAACTGGTGAGAATTCTGGCTTTAGTAATGGAAGAATCACCTAAGGCCCATTTTGTAACTGCTGTTCTCATCAGAACTTGAGGCCAAAGGGAAAAATAAAAGGGGTGCCAAGATCGTGACACCCCAGTTTGCACAAGGCCAATCAGACTGCTTGAGGGGGTGAAACGAGTAGGATTTTTAAACTGCTGAGTTTTAAAAACATGGCTGTAGGCTCGGCACACTGGCTCACGTCTATAAGCCCAGCACTTTGGGAAGCCGAGGTGGGAGGATTGCTTGAGACTAGGAGCTCAAGACTGGCTTGAGTAACACAGCAATACCCTATCTCTTTAAAAAGAAAAAAAAAGGTTATTAAAACAGTAACAAAAAGGTTAATACAATAAATTACTATATCAACATGGCACCCCCTGCTGTCAGACGAGGTACAATCTCTGTGTCTGCGATGAGGTCTGGAGAGAAATGTAACCAGCATCATAGGGAAGGTCGACCCCAAAGCCCCACAGCACTGCTCCTGTACAGTTTGTTAACCAGCATGAAGACTCCTCCACAATCAGAAGCCTGGTTTAGAGAAACGCTGCCCACGGGACCTGGGTGGACTCCAGACGCCGGCCGACCAGACAGCCCCAGCCTAGGACCCTGCCAGCACCCCCGACTGGACAGAATGGCCTCGTGAGTGTCCTTTCCCGCCACAAGCTGCAGACCCTGAGCCAGTCCTGGCTGTGACTGAGGCTGCGCATAAACGTCTGCGCCCAACACCTCACCTTTGTACATGACACGCCCAGTCCACCTCATTTCAAATGTTACACTCGCCCCAAGGCGAACATGGATGTTACAGGTTAACTCACTGCATGTGTGCTAGACTTGCCCTGTAAGTGTTCACACATTGCACGAACCGGATGAGCAAACCCCACTTTCCTTGTAAACTTTCAGACATTCCATGAGCCCGATGAACACACACAGCCAACAAACCCCGGAACGTGTAGCGCCGCGGCCTCCTCCCCTCCTGAGGGGCGCGTGCTTACAGCTCCCCCGAGACCACATTTCCCAAAGCACAGAGTGTTACTCTGAAAATAAAACCTCCTTTTCCCTTCCTCTGTACATCTCGTGGTCATGTTAACAACTATTGCTACAAATGCAGAGAACCGGGATGTCATCCGTGCTGGTCACTGAATTCCTAGTACCAAAGCTTCAGGGCCCCCCAGTCTGAAGGAAGCTTCTATCGCCCTAAAGCCAACTCTGGAGACGAAGGCCAAGCTGGGGAAAGGCTGTGTCACTGCCAATCCACGCCACGGGGCCCTCTGCAGTTGTGTGTAAAGAACTCTTGGCCTTTCCTGGGGTTTGGGGAGATCAGGATGCAAGCAGATACCGTACGCTCTGCCACAGGACCGTGAAGTCTGCGGAACCTCAGAGGAACACGGAGACAAATGGCTGCACGAATCCCACAGGGCCCTCGATGGGCGCCCGAGTCAAGAACACAGACACGCCGGGAGGGACAGCCGATGCAGGCAACGCCTGCAGCCCCAGCACGCGGCAGCGTCCAAGTGTGGGGGTCTCTGTCCAGGCTCTACCACAATTGCCATATTCTGTAGCAAAATTTAAAAAATAGGTTGTAACTAGTTATAACTCTAACTTGTTTTACACATAAACAGAACACAGGGTACCAACAGGCTTCAAAATACTTCGCCTAGAACCAAGTCTAGAATGCAGATGGCTGCTGCTCCGAGTGTGACGAGTCCCCCTGTAGTGCCATAAGTCCTAGATCTAGGTGACTAAGTGCTCTTCCTAAACCAAATGGCACCTTGAGGCTCTGAGGGGACCCTCTGTCCCCAGGCTAGTCCATCAGCCCCGGCAGAAGCTTCTAGAGTAAGAGCCTCTGGATTTGTATTGGACGGATGTAAACCAGACGAAGTCACAGGGGCTCATCTTGGAAGCCCATCTGTTTACCCACTCATGCCCTGGAGAGCCCTGCCCCCAGCTGCACACTTGCAGTCACACTGAACCACAAGAACTGGCTTCTAGGCCCCCAAGCCACTCCCTCTCACCCCTGGACAGAACCTTCTCACACCGTGAGACCCAGAGTAGCCTTAACAGGTGGTCCCAGCAGAACTGGCCACTGCATGAATTGATATTTTGTGTGTGTGTGTGTGTGTGTGGGGTGGTGGTTCTTGTTCTGTCACTCAGGCACAGTGCACCATAAACACAGTGGTGCTATCATGGTTCACTGCAGCCTCAACCTGCCAGGCTTGGGTGATCCTCCAGCCTCAGCTTCCCGAGTAGCTGGGACCACAGGTGCACATCACCACTCCTATTTAATTTTTTGTAGAGTCAGGGTCTTGCTATGTTGCCCAGGCTGGCCTTGAATTCCTGGGCTCAAAAGTGAACTGCCCTCTCAGCTTCCCAAGGTGCTGGGATGACAGGTGTGAGCCACTATGCCCAGCCTAGAATTGGTTTTTCTTAAACCTGAGTTTGACACATGAACCCCACTTACATAGATATCAGCACACTCTCACAGCTCGAGGGTTTTTCTGAATCTCGATTCTGTCTGTTCAAGGTCAGTATCTAAGAAAGGGTCAGAACTGACCCTCCCCCTCAATGAAGCCTAAGGGCAAATGCAGCAGCATCTCAGGGTATGAGGAGACAAAGTAAGAAGGGTGGAAAATACACACTGAAATTCTAGTGCTAGAATCATAATCACCAACACTTTAAGAGCAATCTGCTTTCCAAAACATGCAGTTGCTGGATTAACTTCAAAGTCACCAGATTCCACAGGCAGGAGTTCACAGGGGCACAACTTTCTAAGGCCGCAGAGCCCGGGGCAGTGTAACAGCCTCGGGGCAAAGCAAACTAAACAAAGGCTTGGTTCTCTCAAGGATGAAGGTGCTCAAGTCCTTCCAAATAGATTCTTCTTCTAAGTAAGTTAGATGCCTCCTACAACACTGTCTAGAGTGCCAGTGTGTTCAGAAACATGCAGTTGAAAATACATCTCAGGACCCCAAAATCTCTAAGCTGGAGGGACGTCAACGTGAGGAACAGCTTAGGGCAAACCTACCTCCCATACTCTTCCGAACAGAGACAGCTACGTGGGGGATGGAGGGGGAAGCCATGTACCTCCCTCACAACCGATCCACAAGGAAATTCCTCATGACAGAGGAGAGAACTCAAAGTCACCATCTGCACACGGAGATAAATGCGGATCTGACTGCTTCCTCTGGAAAGGTGCACCAGAAACGCATTTGTCTGATCTACCTGTGACCTGGAAACCCCTCCCTGCTTCGAGCCGTCCCTCCCTTCCTGGACCAAACCAACGTACATCTCACATATATTGTTGTCTCACATCTCTCTAAAATGTGTAAGACCAAGTTGTGCCCCAAACACCTTGGGCACATGTCCAGGACCTCCTGAGGCTGTCGCAGTGTGTCCTCAACCCCTCCTGAGACTGTGTCTTTAACCTTGGGAAAAGGAACTCTCTATGGGCCGAGAACCATCTCAGAGATCCTTCTGGTTTACAGGAACCATTCTCTCCTGCGAGTATAACGATGAAATCATGTGGAATTACAAAGGGCCACTTTAGTAAAGGTCAAAGGAATTAGGGTTCAATGTGCTTAAAAAACAAACAAAAACAATTAACGTTCTGTTAATGAACCATGAAGTCCACACCCCTTTTTGCAGTGAAGATGTCAACTGGGACGAGAGGCCCCTCCTGCGGATGCAGCAAAGGCTACCCTCTGACCCCACTTCCCAGAGTCCAGGTTCCCACTGCTCAGGGAAAAGCAATCCCAGCTTCACGGGGCTCAGACCTCCAAACCCAACTCCCACCCATGCTCGAGAATCATTCCAGGGACTAGCGAACTGGCAGGTGCAACTCTCACCTCATCCCCTTAAAGGGGAAAAGGCACCTTCCCGCTCCTCTTCCTGCTGGTAGGAACAGGGGCAGGAGCTGGAGGATCAGGAGTCGGGCGGCAGGAGGGAAGCTGCCTGGGTCCCTGCTAGTCACAGATGGCAAATGCCAACAATCCCTGATCTTCACTTTGAAAAAAAATCCTTCTCTTTTGTCAGGTCCCTGGTTAGAAGTTTGCACCCATTCCTTAAAAACAAAACAAAAACAAAAACAAAAACAAACAAGAAAAAAAACTCAGATACAAAATGGGTGTTTTGCTGACAATATTTCAATTATCTGGAGGCCTTGGGTCAAATGACGGCAAAACAGGAATCTGAACACTGTTGTTCAGGAAACTATCTTCCATAGCCCCATCTACCCTCCGAGGCTCTCACCTTATGGTGTTTGTCTGCTAGATGATTCA
>NW_012101529.1:50952-52517 GCF_000951045.1 Mandrillus leucophaeus | reverse complement strand
ACAAGTGCCCCCGTCACAGCAGGAAAGCTGCCCAGTCCAGCACTTCCTGAGGTCACAGACCTTCGCCTTCCCATGTCTTCAATAGTTCCTTTACACTGGGAACCAGACAGCAAAAAATAAAACACTTCCTCAAATCTCAAGACAGTCTTTAGAGCTCTTTTCCTTGCCCCTTCTCTTACTGAAAAGCCTATTTTGTAAGCAATCTGTAGTGCTTACCAGAGCTGGGGCGGAAAGACAGCTAGTGTTTGGTAGATCGAGTTCCAAACGTGGGGAGACCAGGAAGTTCTGGAGATGGATGGCGGTGATTGCGGCATGACAGTGTGAACACACTTAATTCCACCAAACCATACACTTAAAAATAGAGTGCTATGTAATTTTGCCACAATCAAAAGACTGAGAAAAGCCATCTATAATTACTGTCACTTCTGATATCTTACATCCTGTAAGTTTCATTTGCTTTTGGAAATCCTCAGAGCAATCATGAAAAACTAATACCCTGTCATCTCTGAAACGCAGAAAAAGTCGTTCAAGGGTTTTGATTATAGGAAAGTAGCTGGAAAGCAAAGCGTCCGTTAGGCACGGCAGCCGTGGTAGGACAAACACATGGTAGGAAGGTGGTGGTCATGCTACACAGAGATGGGAAGGATTTGGGGAGCCACAGCACCCGAAGCTCGGGAGACACCTGGGCAGGAGCTGAGAACGAACCAAACACGTTCGATCACGCGACATTCACGGACCCTGAGTCCAGCAACCGCCGCTGACATCCACTGTGGCCGGGGTGTCCTCTGCCACAAAGATACACACCCTGCCGAGGATACTGTACAGATTAAATGTTGAAGCACAAACACGCTCAGGTACAGCTGTTCAGATAGAAGCAAATACAACACATTTCCCAGACACCAGCAGCAAGACTCTCCACCTGACTGCGTTCGGAATAACGGTCTTCTTTACCAGGGCTGAGCCATGCTTCCCTCTCGCCTGTCCTCTGCCTTCACCAGCTTCGTGCGCGTTTCTGGGCAAGTGTTTGTGCAGGTGCTATCACTTTTTTCCACAGCGAGAATCTACACAGACACCACACAGAAATGAGCAACCCCGTTAGGAGCTGTGCAGGGACATCTAACTCATCAGATGTGCCAAATTCCTGTTGCCATGGAAAATAAACTAACTAAACTAACGTTGCTATGACCTCATCTCTTACTGCACCACTAAAGATCCTCCGGGTAAGAGAAATGTGCCTCTGCATAGCATTCAGCTCACGTTTACATGTCGGTTTTCCCTGAATATGGATATGTGAGATAAAAATCAGTAAGATGGGGTGTAACATCTAGTATAGGATCGTTGTGTCTCCTAGGCTCAAACATTTCCTTTAAGATCCTCAGAAAATGAAGTTTAACTCTGGGGACGTGAGTTACATAGTAACTTGTTTTGGATACTGTCTCTTTCACAATCCAAATATCAACACCAAAGAAGTTCTTGAGTTCCTTTTGAAATTAAAAGGAATTTACAAACCATAAAAGCCCCAATATTAAAGGATACAATTCAGTCTTTTTAGCATATTCTCAAAG
>NW_012101529.1:49060-50902 GCF_000951045.1 Mandrillus leucophaeus | reverse complement strand
ACAGTGGTGCTATCATGGTTCACTGCAGCCTCAACCTGCCAGGCTTGGGTGATCCTCCAGCCTCAGCTTCCCGAGTAGCTGGGACCATAGGTGTACATCACCACTCCTATTTAATTTTTTGTAGAGTCAGGGTCTTGCTATGTTGCCCAGACTGGCCTCGAATCCCTGGGCTCAAAAGTGAACTGCCCACTTCAGCTTCCCAAGGTGCTAGGATGACAGGTGTGAGCCACTATGCCCAGACTAGAATTGGTTTTTCTTAAACCTGAGTTTGACACTTGAACCCCACTTACATAGATATCAGCAACTCTCACAGCTCCAGGGTTTTTCTGAATCTCGATTCTGTCTGTTCAAGGTCAATATCTAAGAAAGGGTCAGAACTGACCCTCTCCTCAATGAAGCCTAAGGGCAAATGCAGCAGCATCTCAGGGTATGAGGAGACAAAGTAAGAAGGGTGGAAAATACACACTGAAATTCTAGTGCTAGAATCATAATCACCAACACTTTAAGAGGCAATCTGCTTTCCAAAACATGCAGTTGCTGGATTAACTTCAAAGTCACCAGGTTCCACAGGCAGGAGCTCAGAGGGGCACAGCTTTCTAAGGCTGAACAGCCAGGGGCAGCGTAACAGCCTCGGGGCAAAGCAAACTAAACAAAGGCTTGGTTCTCTCATGGACGAAGCTGCTCAAGTCCTTCCAAATAGATTCTTCTTCTAAGTAAGTTAGATGCCTCCTACAACACTGTTTGGAGTGACAGTGTGTTCAGAAACGTGAAGTTGAAAATACATCTCAGGACCCCAAAATCACTAAGTTAAAGGGACGTCAACGTGAGGAACAGCTTAGGGCAAACCTGCCTCTCATGCTTTTCCGAACAAAGACAGCTACGGAGGGGGAGATGGGGGGGAAGCCACGTACCTCCCTCACAACCGATCCACAAGGAAATTCCTCATGGACAGAGGAGATCTCTCAAAGTCACCATCTGCACAGGGAGATAAATGCGGATCTGACTGCTTCCTCTGGAAAGGTTGACCAGAAATGCATTTATCTGATCTACCTGTGACCTCGAAACCCCTTCCCGCTTCGAGCCGTCCCTCCTTCCTAGATCGAACCAACGTACATCTCACATATATTGATGTCTCATGTCTCCCTAAAATGTGTAAGACCAAGTTGTGCCCCAAACACCTTGGGCACATGTCCAGGACCTCCTGAGGCTGTCGCAGTGTGTCCTCAACCCCTCCTGAGACTGTGTCTTTAACCTTGGGAAAATGAACTCTCTATGGGCCGAGAACCGTCTCAGAGATCCTTCTGGTTTACAGGAGGCATTCTGTCCTGCGAGTGTAACGATGAAATCATGTGGAATTACAAAATGCCACTTTAGTAAAGGCCAAAGGAATTAGGGTTCGATGTGCTAAAAAAAACAACAGAAAAAGTAACGTTATATTTGTCAATGGACCATGAAGCCCACACCCCCTTCTACAGTGAAGATGTCAACTGGGACGAGAGGCCCCTCCTGTGGATGCAACAAAGGCTACTCTCTGACCTCACTTCCCAGAGTCCAGGTTCTCACTGCTCAGGGAACAGCAACCCCAGCTTCACGGGGCTCAGGCCTCCAAACTCAACTCCCACCCATGCTGGAGAATCACCCCAGGGACTAGCGAAACGGCAGGTGCAACTCTCACCTCATCCCCTTAAAGGAGAAAAGGCACCTTCCTACTCCTCTTCCTGCTGGTGGGAACAGGGGCATGAGCTGGAGGGGCATGAGCTGGAGGGGCATGAGCTGGAGGGTCAGGAGTCGGGCAGCAGGAGGGAAGCAGCCTGAATCCCTGCTAGTCACAGATGGCAAATG
>NW_012101529.1:43167-43575 GCF_000951045.1 Mandrillus leucophaeus | reverse complement strand
AAAACCTAAAACACTTCCTCAAATCTCAGGACAGTCTTTACAGCTTTTTTCCTTGCCCCTTCTCTTACTGAAAAAGCCTATTTTGTAAGCAATCTGTAGTGCTTACCAGAGCTGGGGAGGAAGGAGAGCTCGTGTTTGGTAGACAGAGTTTCAAGCGTGGGGAGACCAAGAAGTTCTGGAAATGGGTGGCCATGATCGCGGCACGACAGTGTGAACACACTTAATGCCACCAAACCATACAAAAAAATAGAGTGCTATGTAATTTTACCACAATCAAAACACTGAGAACACTCATCTATAATTACTGTCATTTCCAACATCTTGCATCCTGTAAGTTGCATTTGCTTTTGGAAATCTTCCGAGCAATCATGAAAGACTAATACCATGTCATCTCTGAAACTCAAAGTC
>NW_012101529.1:41542-43117 GCF_000951045.1 Mandrillus leucophaeus | reverse complement strand
CTTCATTTTTCACACGGTTTCCAGAAGCTTGTGTTTGGCAATGACCATGAACCAGAAGTAGCGTCCGCTGCAACTACTGCTACCGCAACACAGAATATTAAGGCAAAAAAAGAGAACACATTGATGAGAACAGGTAGAGTGTTATACAAATGAGTGTGTTCTAAAGTCAACAATGTTCAAATTCTAGGTCTCCCGCAGACACTAGATGGTAACCGCCAAAGCTTATGTACTTGACAAAGTTCAAGGAGACCAAGTTCAGAGCTGTCACAAGGCAGCACCATCCTCATGCAATTATCTCAGGCAGGTTTGAGGACAAGTGCCCCCGTCACAGCAGGAAAGCTGCCCAGTCCAGCACTTCCTGAGGTCACAGACCTTCGCCTTCCCATGTCTTCAATAGTTCCTTTACACTGGGAACCAGACAGCAAAAAATAAAACACTTCCTCAAATCTCAAGACAGTCTTTAGAGCTCTTTTCCTTGCCCCTTCTCTTACTGAAAAGCCTACTTTGTAAGCAATCTGTAGTGCTTACCAGAGCTGGGGCGGAAAGACAGCTAGTGTTTGGTAGATCGAGTTTCAAACGTGGGGAGACCAGGAAGTTCTGGAGATGGATGGCGGTGATTGCGGCATGACAGTGTGAACACACTTAATTCCACCAAACCATACACTTAAAAATAGAGTGCTATGTAATTTTACCACAATCAAAAGACTGAGAAAAGCCATCTATAATTACTGTCACTTCTGGTATCTTACATCCTGTAAGTTTCATCTGCTTTTGGAAATCCTCAGCGTAATCATGAAAAACTAATACCCTGTCATCTCTGAAACGCAGAAAAAGTCGTTCAAGGGTTTTGATTATAGGAAAGTAGCTGGAAAGCAAAGCGTCCGTTAGGCACGGCAGCCGTGGTAGTACAAACACATGGTAGGAAGGTGGTGGTCATGCTACACACAGATGGGAAGGATTTGGGGAGCCACAGCACCCGAAGCTCGGGAGGCACCTGGGCAGGAGCTGAGAACGAACCAAACACGTTCGATCACGCGACATTCACGGACCCTGAGTCCAGCCACCGCGGCTGACATCCACTGTGGCCGGGGTGTCCTCTGCCACAAAGATACACACCCTGCCGAGGATACTGTACAGATTAAATGTTGAAGCACAAACACGTTCAGGTACAGCTGTTCAGATAGAAGCAAACACAACACATTTCCCAGACACCAGCAGCATCACTCTCCACCTGACTGCGTTCGGAATAACGGTCTTCTTTACCAGGGCTGAGCCATGCTTCCCTCTTGCCTGTCCTCTGCCTTCACCAGCTTCGTGCGCGTTTCCGGGCAAGTGTTTGTGCAGGTGCTATCACTTTTTTCCACAGCAAGAATCTACGCAGACACCACACAGAAATGAGCAACCCCGTTAGGAGCTGTGCAGGGACATCTAACTCATCAGATGTGCCAAATGCCTGTTGCCATGGAAATTAAACTGACTAAACTAACGTTGCTATGACCTCATCTCTTACTGCACCACTAAAGATCCTCCGGGTAAGAGGAATGTGTCTCTGCATAGCATTCAGCTCACGTTTAC
>NW_012101529.1:37537-38857 GCF_000951045.1 Mandrillus leucophaeus | reverse complement strand
CCAATTCCTTCTGAGTCAAGTGGTCCGTCCTGCACTTGAATGGCTTTTACCAGCACACGATTTTGTAATCACACATTGGTTAGAAAACACTGGTTCAGAATTATGAGCAACTTCCACATTTCATTCTATATCAAAAAACAAACAAACAAAAACACATCAATATCACCATTGATCACATGAGAAAGTGGTGGACACAAGATTTTTGTATTTTAATACTCATTGGGAAGCTCAAATGTCTATCATTGGGAATAATGTAAGGTACTTTCCTTGAGATGAAAGTCATTGTGTTCATTTTTCAGGCCACACCTGCAAATACCTCCATCTGAAGTGGCATCGTTTGTAAGTCATTCTTTCTAGAAAGGCGGCCGTTAGTGGAAGAAGTGGTTCTGCAGGTTCACAGCTCAGAGGCACCAGTGCTCTCTCAAGATAACCATAAAATCCGCAGAAGACGCACCTGTGCACACTTCCTGTTTCTCACTCAGAACATTCTAGAAGGAACCCTGAATCCCGATGCCGCAGTGGGACTGAAGTTTGCTCTCACCCACACAATAAACCCAGCGAGCTCTCCCAGCCCCCACCCCGAGGCCACAGCCTTTGTCCTCTGTCTGGTCTAGGAGGGCTCCTGCAGCTCCAGCCTAACAGGGAAAAGCAGGCACCCACATGTCAGAAAGCCCTCCCAAGGCCCGGCGAGCACTTTTACTTATGTGCCAGCTAAGTGCGTTTGAGAAGGATACAGCCAGCTGAACGGCAGGCAGCGAGGTACCCAGCAAATACTCAGGGTTCATGTTACTGAGGAAGGAAGGTGAACAGCGAGATACCCAGCAAGTACTCAGGGCTCACGTTATGGATGAGGAAGCCAGGCAGATAATGAGGTACCCAGCAGGGTTCACGTTTCCGAGGAGGAAAGGAGGGTGAAGACAAGGGGGATGGAACAGCCTGTCATAAGCTTTAGCATTTACAAGGCTCACTGAAGATGATCCGATTTGATCTTAACAGCTCACAAGATAGGCAGAGGCACGACTCTTTCACTTCATAAAGAGATCCCGAGAACTGGTGATGACCACGTGCTCTTCCCACAGGCTCCCAGAAATCATCCTCAAATCATCTCTCAGTTGTATACATGTGATATTATCTCAGTCACGTCCCCCCTCTGCAGGGGAATTTTAATGCCGCCCCGCTGTTCCTTCGCACCCCTGCCCTCTCCTGCATTTCAGCCACGCCCACCATCCATGCATGGGGTGTCCACACCACCCCACCACCCGCTGCTGCTGATGGCTTGGATCACCCTTATCTTTCATTTCCACCTACAGGGACCTGTTC